>NW_027038430.1:0-30664 GCF_034236695.1 Oncorhynchus nerka
CAAGGACTACACAGGATCCATTTATTCCACTCTCATAGGACTTTTCTTCATTTCTTTCTTTCTTTGGTGACCTCACAGGCGTTGTATTCATGACATTTTAGTACTACATCAAATGTGTTCTTAGTCCGTTTTAGTTTTCTTATCAGTAGTCTGAGCATATAGATTCTAACAGTCAGACAACAACAACTAAATCACTACATCCAGTTCGGTGTTAAATCAATCCATCATCAGCTCCACCATCCGGTGTTCCACATGAACTTCTCCCCAAAATATAAACTACTACAGGTATTCATTCACTCCCTCTCATCCACTCATTTAAGTCCATGTAATAGATAGCTGTTGTGGTCCACGCTGCTAGCCTAGTCCTATACCGTGTGCTATAACCAACCCTTCTATTGTTGGCTACAGTACGTATTCAGAATGACACTAGGCTACCATGCTGCTCTTCAGGTGATAACAAGCAACATAACAGCTCAGCTCTTGGGTCTCTCTTGGTGTCAACACAATAATAAAGCTATATGTATAACATTGGAAAGCTTATGGCCATCTTGTGGACTAATTCCATGTTGTAAGCACTCTGAAGACATGGTTATGATTATATGAGTAAAATCTAACAGGCCACTGGGGCGGGAGGGTGCCACAGTTTTCTTTTAAACCTACCTGTTTGCATTCCCTCCGTCAGAACACAGGGAAATATAACCACTACACCAACCTCTTGTGATCCACTAGAGGGATCTGACTAGCTCAGAGTTGACGTGTAGAGTCCAAGGTCGGTCTGTCTGTTGTGCTGTCTGTAGAATGCAACTGGAATCAATCGAGTCATCTGCTAGAGGACCCATCTTCTAATCCAAGGGTGCACGCAAATGGCACCGTATTCCCTAGATAGTGCATTACCTTACTTTTAACTAGGCCCGTAAGCCTTTGGTCAAAAGTAGTGCACTATATCGGGAATAGAGTGCCATTTGGGATTCACCCCAAGTCCGTTCATTTTAGACTTGTTGCTTTTCTTTTCCATGATGTGATTGAATGATTGTTTTTAGAACAGACACTGTGAAGCCCTAGTAATGGATGATACCCTGAAGTGGAAGGGTTTTTACTGTCCAGCCTCGTCCAAGGTTGCAGTGAACACACAGATTTGTAAAGATGTTTTTACCTGTAACGCAACATTAAGAAAGAGCCATCTTTTTATTTTATTTATAGTGTCTTAAGCTGGATAGATTCAGATACAGAATATTAGCCACACTATCTACAAGTTCTGCACAATGACATTTCAAAAAACAAGATGCAATGACTCAATCATTTCAAGTATTGTTTTGCAAATGTATTTATTTACCTGGATGTGAGTGATTACTTGAAATGTAGCTCTTTTCTCAGTGCTGTTCATTACTGTTGTATCATTACCCTGGAATGATTGAACAGCGTAATTATTACATAGCATCTATTACAAAGCCTATAATTAATTTCTTGCTTTTTATGTTTGAACACTCAAACTATTTTATCACCAACACTTACTATGAAGTAACATTCAAGTGGTGTTCCCTAGTGGTTTTCATTCCAAATTGGTGTCAGTAGAAAAAGCGTGGGGAATAAAAGTCACTAATATTTCAGTCACAGTGCGTTTCACATCGATATTCAGTTTAATGCCTTTCTCTCACACATTTTTCTACATTTAGGAAATCTTTTCACATGAACCCCTCAAGAATATTTCAAACACACAGGTTGAAGAAGATTACATGTATTTTTTTGTTTGTTACATATTTAAACATTTGACATCTTCTTAAGTGACTTTCACTGATAATGTCAATCAAATTAATTTAATATCTAGATATTTAATTCATGAGTTGATTTTCAAATAGACACTGTTTTTTGAGCTGTCAGTTCAGTTGCTCTGTCACATTTCATTACAGTTAGTTGTCTTCCATTTTACAGAACTTTCACTCTTTAAACTTTGCGTTTATCAGAACTTTGTTTCTTGTCAGAAGTGAAGCTATACCTTTACAATACTTGAGCCACAATTGCAAAAAACGAATTGGTGTACAGTACATTAAATAGCCAAGTCTTTTCCACAGCATAGTGTGTATTATCCAATGAGAAAGGCTTGGATGTGATGGCACCACTAGATGCCCATTGCAGTACCTTTTTCCATGGAATTTTAAGAGTAACTTCAGAGCTACACTTCACTGTTTATTGGGTGTGACCAGAGCCATGAATATATAATATATGTTAATGTATGGCTCTGGGTGTGGAATCATTATGACTATACAATGAGCAGGTTAGGTGCCAAAGCTGCTTACTTCTTTGCTAAATTCGGTCAAAACGTCGGACAATATATCTTCCCATTGGTCATAATGATTTCAGTAGAAATCAGTTAGAATTGCCTCCTCCGGTGGTAATCTTAGCTGTACAATGTAATATGCAACTCATGTAAAAGTTGTGTATTGAATCAATGTACCATATTAGCATATGAAACCATGTAGATGCAACACTGTATTTAGGTTACAGATCACTATTATTACCGCATTGGCTTACTCTTAACTACTTATGAAATGAAGAAACTTGATTTATTTTTATCATTTGGTTTAATGTGCATATCGAGTTTATTTCTTAAATGTTTGTCATGTAAAAACCTCTTCACAAATGTCTGTAATATTGGAATGTTGCTGGTATGGAACTATAGTTGGCTTGGGCATACAGTGTACATCTTTTCATAGTTCCTGCAAGTCATCCTAAGCTACTCAGACATCACTGACTCTCAACACTAACTGTTTAGGCCTGTTAGATACAGATAGGTGTTTTTTGTATTCAGAGGCGAGTTCTCTCACATAGTGTCTTGCTACGAACTAGAATGTTACTAGTGACATTGAATCACCTGCAAAGTAGTGAACTGATGAAAGTGAATTAAGTAAATGTACTTTTTTATATTTCAGAGAAATTAATGTAACTGGGTTGCTCAGGGTTGACATGGAGCCTGTTGAAAACTGGTCATATTGTCAGACCAGTGAGATTTTGTATGTGCGATGTTGTGTAGTTCTGTTGATCAACTTGGGGTTAATAGTATTTCACCAAATCATTTTTTCTTTAGTAAGTAGTTTGGCCTTTATGATGTTCTTTCAGAATACCAGTAGTTTCTCCCAAACAGTAGTACAGCACAGGTGTCCTCTTCTCTCTTGTGTAAGTCTGTTTGTCCCACGAAGCCTAAAATGCAGCAGGTGCCTCTGATGACCTTTTTCTCTGCACTAAACCAGAGCTGACTTTGGACCGTTCATGGGAACCTTTTCCAGTGATCGATAATGACTCTTGTGCTTTGCATATATTGTCACAATGCAAGATACAGTGACTGTACAAAGGAGTAAAGCAAATATATATAGATCTATATAAATATAAACCATTATGTATTTCAGGGAATGCAAAAAAACAAGAACCTGTATCTCTTTAAGAGAAAGATCCTGTATTCATACTGTGCTTTGCTTCAATCTGTAAATAGCTGAATGGCTTATATCTCTTAATTGTAACCTTTTCAGGTATTTTTGTACAAATAAGGGACTGTTATGTTCTGTTTATTGTAATTAGAATAAAATAATACATTGTTAATACATTGTTATTAATTTAAGCAGTGATGGTATTGTCTTGGTAGAGAAGTTTTACCTTTTTCCTCATTACTCAATTACCTTGAGTCCTAATCCAGATAATTACAAATGCATTTAAATCACTGCATTCTATTTGCAAGTCATTCTGTTTCTTTTGAAAACTATTGCAAATGCTAATTATTATAGATGGCATTACATTTCCACTGCAACTTACCATGAGTTTAGTTATATATTTTCATCTAACTATCATAAATGTCTGCTTGAAATGTTCAACTGTACATGGGGTTATATGTCACCCTGTTTCCCCACTAGATGGCAGACAACCACTACGAAAGCTAATCAAATACTCTACTTAAATGGGAAATCATCCATTGACACAATAGCAAAGCATATACCCCGCATTATGTTTTGTTAAAACGCTGTGGTATTGGGCTGGAGTAACTACTCTCAAATTCATAGACAGATATGGATGCAAGGACTGAGCATCCATGATATCAAAATGATAGTTTCAAACATGTTTTGAAGCCATGTAGTTTGTGAACAAAGAAAATGTAAACAAACATTGGAGTAAATCAAGCTTATATTTTGGGTTCTGATGGGGTACGGCAGTTGAACTAAGCTTATGAGGCATTTATAAGCTATATTCTTCAAGACTCAGTGGAAAGCTACATATCATTCATTTATAAGTCCAAAAATGGATTGCCCCTTTAGGGGCAAACGTCATGAACTAACACATTTCACATTTTTAAGGATTGTTTACATGTCCCAACAATCAAGATTCATTCAAAAGCATCACGGATGTTGGCACAAAACTTGGACAGTTTGCTCGATACAGACCTAATGCTGTGTTAATAGCATGTTGTAAAGTCGTAAATACAAGCATAGAACTGTAAAGAAAGATCCACTTGACCGTCCCTCCAACTGGTAATTACTAGGAAACTGTTCTGTTATCCCTGAGCGCCGACTTCTCCCATGTTGAACTCTGACGTAACCCACTAAGGAAATTACCTCTATAACAGCATTTTTGGGAGTTAAATTAAACAAAACATTATTTATAAAAAGCAATCTATTAATATGGTTGGTGAACACTATAATTTGTTTGTGAGCACTATCTGTACTTGTAGTTTATGGTTGATGCAGCTTTTTTGCCATTAGCCAAACAACATTTCTCAAGTTCAAGGGGGGTGAATGCATTTAACTCATATTTACAACTTCACAATTGGTAATTACCACCTTTCCACTTGGTTATGAATGCAGCATAAGAATAGAGCAATCATCCCCATAAGAGGATGTAGATAAAACAACATCCTGGTTATGCAGATGAGATTTGAGATGTATCATTTTATCAGGCAACATTCGCTCTGAGCTAAAGGGTAGAGCTGCCACTTTCAAGGAGCGGGACTCTAGCCCGGAAGCTTATAAGAAATCCCGCTATGCCCTTCCGACGAACCATCAAACAGGCAAAGCCTCAATACAGGACTAAGATCGAATCGTACTACACCGGTTCCGATCGGATGTGGCAGGGCCTGCAAACTATTACAGACTACGAAGGGAAGCACAGCCGAGAGCGGCCCAGTGACACGAGCTTACCAGACGAGCTAAATAACTTCTACGATCGCTTCGAGGCAAGTAACAATGAACATGCATGAGAGCATCAGCTGTTCTGGACGACTGTGTGATCACGCTCTCCGCAGCCGATGTGAGTAAGACCTTTAAACAGGTCAACATTCACAAGGCCCATTATCCCAGAAACCTTAGACCCACTCCAATTTGCGTACCGCACCAACAGATCCACAGATGATGCAATCTCTATTGCACTCCACACTGCCCTTTCACACCTGGACAAAAGGAACACCTATGTGAGAATGCTATTCATTGACTCCAGCTCAGCGTTCAACACCGTAGTGCCCGTCAAAGCTCATCACTAAGCTAAGGACCCTGGGACTAAACACCTCCCTCGGCAACTGGATTCTGGACTTCCTGACGAGCCGCCCCCAGGTGGTCAGAGTAGGTAACAACACATCTGCAACACTGATCCTCAACACAGGCCCCTTAGGGGTGCGTGCTCAGTCCCCTCCTGTGTACTTCCTGTTCACTCATGACTGCACGGCCAGGCACGACTCCAATACCATCATTAAGTTTGCTGATGACACAACAGTGGTAGGCCTGATCACCGACAACGATGAGAAAGCATATAGGGAAGAGGTCAGAGACTTGACCGTGTGGTGCAAGGACAACATTCTCTTCCTCAATGTGATCAAGACAAAGGAGATGATTGTGGACTACAGGAAAAGGAGGACCGACTACGCCCCCATTCTCATCGACGGGGCTGTAGTCGAGCAGGTTGAGAGATTCAAGGTATTGGCATCCACATCACCAACAAACTAACATGGTCCAAGCACACCAAGACAGTCGTGAAGAGGACACGACAAAACCTATTCCCCTTCAGGAGACTGAAAAGATTTGGCATGGGTTCTCAGATCCTCAAAAGGTTTTACAGCTTGCACCATCGAGAGCATCCTGACTGGTTGCGTCACTGCCTGGTATGGCAACTGCTCGGCCTCCGACCGCAAGGCACAACAGAGGGTAGTGCGTATGGCCCATTACATCACCGGGGCCAAGCTTCCTGCTATCCAGGACCTCTATACCAGGCGGTGTCAGAGGAAGGCCTTAAAAATTGTCAAAGACTCCAGCCACCTTAGTCATAGACTTCTCTCTTCTCCCGCATGGCAAGCGGTACCGGGGCGCAAAGTCTAGGTCCAAGAGGCTCCTAAATAGCTTCTACGCCCAAGACATAAGACTCCTGAACAGCTAATCAAATGGCTACCCAGACTATTTGCATTGCCCCCGCTGCTGCTACTCTCTGTTATCATCTATGCATAGTCACTTTAATAACTCTATCTACATGTACATATTACCTCAATTACCTTGACATCGGTGCCCCCTCACATTGACTCTGTACCGGTACCCCCGTATATAGCCCGCTATTGTTATTTACTGCTGCTCTTTAATAATTTGTTATTCTTATCTCTTACATTTTTTTGTATTTTATTAAAACTGCGTTGTTTGTTAAGGGCTTGTAAGTAAGCATTTCACTGTTGTATTCGGGGCATGTGACAAATACGATTAGATTTTTATCTTGCTTAAGATCTATCGTCAGAATGGCATCTGGCCAGTCTGTAAAAACTCAAATGTGTATTTAAGCATTAACATATCCACAGACCCTAGAGGATGCATAACCATATGTATTTAGGAACTAGTTTAAGCTTGTTGACAATGGGTTGAGTCTCAAATATTATCCCTGGAGGCGCAAATGTCAACATACTTCGCACATTTGAGTTTGATAGAGTTAAATCAATAAACCAACCAAAAATGTACATCTAAAATGAGTCAATAGAACGTTTATAAGTAGTATGTAAACTATAAATGAGTAGTTTAAGTCTGTACTAAACAGTTATACCACATTGGTTGAAATTACGTTTGTCAGTAAGCTGCTTGCCAAAACCTAAGATTATCAGACTTTACTGGTAAGTGGTAAAGTATTAACAGTAATATCAATTAACAATATTAGTTGTAACAGTGCCGTTCAACAGGTGGCTGTGTGCTAAGCCTCTGTCTATCAGGCTGTGTGGAAAGTGAGTAGGATCTCATGAACTCCTTGTGAATCAGCCCTTCCTGCCCGTGCACACTGCCTTCGCCATGAAGAAACTTGATTTATTTGGGTGATTTTTATCATTTGATTTAATGTGCATATCGAGTTTATTTCTTAAATGTTTGTCATGTAAAAACCTCTTCACAAATGTCTGTAATATTGGAATGTTGCTGGTATGGAACTATAGTTGGCTTGGGCATACAGTGTACATCTTTTCATAGTTCCTGCAAGTCATCCTAAGCTACTCAGACATCACTGACTTCTCAACACTAACTGTTTAGGCCTGTTAGATACAGATAGGTGTTTTTTGTATTCAGAGGCGAGTTCTCTCACATAGTGTCTTGCTATGAACTAGAATGTTACTTGTGACATTGAATCACCTGCAAAGTAGTGAACTGATGAAAGTGAATTAAGTAAATGTACTTTTTTATATTTCAGAGAAATTAATGTAACTGGGTTGCTCAGGGTTGACATGGAGCCTGTTGAAAACTGGTTATATCGTCAGACCTGTGAGATTTTGTATGTGCGATGTTGTGTAGTTCTGTTGATCAACTTGGGGTTAAAATAGTATTTCACCAAATCATTTTTTATTTAGTAAGTAGTTTGGCCTTTATGATGTTCTTTCAGAATACCAGTAGTTTCTCCCAAACAGTAGTACAGCACAGGTGTCCTCTTTTCTCTTGTGTAAGTCTGTTTGTCCCAAGAAGCCTAAAATGCAGCCGGTGCCTCTGATGATCTTTTTCTCTGCACTAAACCAGAGCTGACTTTGGACCGTTCATGGGAACCTTTTCCAGTGATCGATAATGACTCTTGTGCTTTGCATATATTGTCACAATGCAAGATACAGTGACTGTACAAAGGAGTAAAGCAAATATATATAGATCTATATAAATATAAACCATTATGTATTTCAGGGAATGCAAAAAATCTCTTTTTAAGAGAAAGATCCTGTATTCATACTGTGCTTTGCTTCAATCTGTAAATAGCTGAATGGCTTAAATATCTTAATTGTAACCTTTTCAGGTATTTTTGTACAAATAAGGGACTGAGATGTTCTGTTTATTGTAATTAGAATAAAACATTAATACATTGTTATTAATTTGAGCAGTGATGGTATTGTCTTGGTAGAGAAGTTTTACCTTTTTCCTCATTACTCAATTACCTTGAGTCCTAATCCAGGTAATTACAAATGCATTTAAATCACTGTATTCTATTTGCAAGTCATTCTATTTCTTTTGAAAACAAATGCTAATTATTATAGATGGCATTACAATTCCACTGCATCTTACCATGAGTTTAGTTATATCTGTTTGTTTACATTTTCTTTGTTCACAAACATTGGCGTAAATCAAGCTTATATTTTGGGTTCTGATGGGGTACGGCAGTTGAACTAAGCTTATGAGGCATTTATAAGCTATATTCTTCAAGACTCAGTGGAAAGCTACATATCATTCATTTATAAGTCCAAAAATGGATTGCCCCTTTAAGGGACAAACGTCATGAACTAACACATTTCACATTTTTAAGGATTGTTCACGTCCCAACAATCAAGATTCATTCAAAAGCATCACGGATGTTGGCACAAAACTTGGACAGTTTGCTCGATACAGACCTAATGCTGTGTTAATAGCATGTTGTAAAGTCGTAAATACAAGCATAGAACTGTAAAGAAAGATCCACTTGACCGTCCCTCCAACTGGTAATTACTATGAAACTGTTCTGTTATCCCTGAGCGCCGACTTCTCCCATGTTGAACTCTGACGTAACCCACTAAGGAAATTACCTCTATAACAGCATTTTTGGAAGTAAAATTAAACTAAATATTATTTATAAAAATAAATCTATTCATATGGTTGGTGAACACTATAATTTGTTTGCGAGCACTATCTGTATTTTTGTCTACGGTCGATGCAGTTCAAGGGGGTTTAATGCATCTAACTCATATGTACAACTTCACAAATGGTAATTACCACCTTGCCACTTGGTTATGAATGCAGCATTAGAATGGAGCAATCATCCAGGCCCCATAAGAGGATGTAAATAAAACAACATCCTGGTTATGCAGATGAGAGTTGAGATGTACCATTTTATCTTGCTTAAGATCTTTCGTCAGATTGGCATCTGTGTATTTAAGCATTGATATATCCAGACACTAGAGGATGCATAACCATATGTATTTTGGAACTATTGTTAGCTTGTTAACAATGGGTGGAGTCTCAAATATTATCCCTGGAGGCATAAATGTCAACATAGTTCTCACATTTGAGTTAGAGTTAAATCAACAAACCAACCTCAATCAAATATCAACCAAAAATGTATACCTAAAATGAGTTAATGTTGGAGGAAATTATAGTTGAAATGATTAATAATGTATACATTTCAATTAGAACCATTTATTCTAATACTATTATGTATGGGCTCTTGGTTAAGCTGTTACTGAAAATGTAAGCAAAACAAATTAATTGTCTGTACCTCGCGGGCGGTTTAAGGGAGAGGGATGATGTATCTTTTCTGACAGATAAGAATGGTCCTTGATGTACCATTTGTGGAGGAGAAGATATCTTTTAGACAGATTGGAATGTCTGGTTTATGAGGGGAGTAGAAGAAATCTCCGGACCTGAAAACACTGGGCTATTGTGTGAATCGGAGAGAGTGTGGGAAACTGATGATGTCATTTTCAGTTTATAACCTGTGGAAATATGTGTATGTGGTTAGTACTCTCTGGAATTAAACGCTGTTACCTTGGCTTTTAAGACTGGTCTCAATCTACTTCATGCATAATTAATGAACTTACAAATCATTAATGAATTAGAAATGAGTGCGAATTTGGTTTTGGCTACAAAACATACAGGAATTTAGAAATTCCACTAACACCGTCTAAATGTAGAAAAGCTGGAATCCCTTATAAAACAGATACATAAGGAATGTGGTAATAATGTGAAAAAGCAGAATAAACAAGGGCCAGGGTCTGGCTTTCGGAAGCCAGGAAAAGAGTGGAAGTAGATAGAAAAAAGAAAGACCAAGATACTCTGCCCTCTGCTCCTACAGTGGAAAAAAGTGGTCAATCGGGTGGGGGTGGGAATCAAAACCTATATCCTTCTCTAGTGGACCAGGCATACAGAGATAATCCCGAAGATGAGGTGGTGATGGCTCAGAGGAGAGTGCAATTGCCGCTCCGCTCCGTGCTGAGCCTCCTCCAGCTTATGATCTGGGAGCGGAAGGTATGAGTCCAGAGGGGCAGAAAAGCACAGAGAGAGAGAGAGCAAGAACTGATTAGAACAGTATTGAGAAGGGTGAACATGGAAAGGGCATTGGTAGAGACTCAGACAGTGAAGGAAGAAAATAGGTTGGGTAAGGAAAAATATCCGACACCTTCACCGAATCAAAACCGATCAGGACTACTTAGAAAATCCTCCGATATAGGAGAGAAAAATAGACCACGGCCTGGGAGAGATTTACAGTACTATAGCAGGGAAGAAGACAATGCAGAGAGAGAAGAGCAGTTTCCCCTGATAGAGCTACCCAACCCCCAAGCTGGGATAGACAACAACGAACCCACGGTTCGGGTCTATCGACCCTGGACACAGAGGGACGTAGAAATGGCAGTAGAAGGAATTCCACACCCTAAAACAGGAATGGCAGGTTTTGAAAGAGATCTCAACGGACTAGCGTCCAGTTTCAGGCTAAACACAGGGGAGGTGGAAAGAGCAGTTAGAACCATAGTGGGGAAGGATTGGTTTGCTGCGCGCGGAGCCTGGGTGCCAACAGGGAATAATGGGGACATTATACAGTGGAGCGCGGGACTTGGGGAGCCATTTAGAGCAAAAATTACAGAACTCTGCGCTAACCTAAATGAACATTACCACCTACACGCCGACTTCTCTAAGGTAACTGAATGTAGACAGGGAGAAAATGAGACAGTCAGTCAGTACCTAGAGCATTTAAAATATGTATTTAATGCCAACAGTGATACGCCAGAACCAGCCCCCGGGGGGGATCAAAATACTCCTTATCATCAGCAACTAAAAATAGCCTTATTAACTGGAATGCGAGTTGAAATCAGTAAGGAGGTGAAAAAGAATTTAGTGGGGTGGGGATTGGCAACTCTTGCAGAGGTGAAAAGGTATGCGGTACACCACGAACAGCACGGGCAGACAGAAAAAAGGAAAAAAGAGAATAGGAAAGACAAGTTTTTAATGGCAGTATTAGAAGATAAAGTGCAGAACAGAGAGTGCAGGACGGGTGCGGATAGAAAGGGAACGTCAGATAAAGGGGGAAAAGGGGAGCTAAAATGTTATAATTGTAAACAAAACGGACATTTCGCCAGGGAATGCGAGGCTCCATGTGGATATTGTAAAATAAAAGGGCATCAGAGCCACTCTTGTAAACAAAAGCCACAGAGACAGAGGGGCAAAAAGGGAAATAGAGAGAGATGCCCAAAATCTGACTCGGATAGCGACAAGGACGAATCCTGACTAGAGACTGTTGCTACTAAAATAGTCAGGAAAAAAGTAGTGGACTGGTACAACGAAAAGGACAGCTACTGTAGTAATAGCACTTCCGACCTTAACAAATTAGACGGGATTGACGCAGAGACTGAGATATTTGAATTGGCAACAGTAGACCTTGCACTTGCTCAGGGAGAGAAACCTTTCATGACACTTACAGTTATGGGAAAGATAATTAAGTTTCTGTGTGATACGGTGGCATGCAGGACAGCAATATGCAGTGAGGATGCACCACAAGGGATTCATCCCTCAGGGGATAAGATAATTGTTCGTTCTGCGTCTGGCCATCACTGTGTAGAGAGGCTCTCGACTCCCATAACTCTCAGACATGAAATGACTGAGGGGGAGGCGACGGTCCCAGTACTCATATCAAAGTTGTGTCCTGTGAATCTATTGGGGAGAGACGTCATGAAACTCTTGAATATTGCCATAAAGCCTACAGACAAAGGTATGAAAGCTCAGGTGGTTAAAGATAACATGGTAATCTGTGGAGAAGGAGAACCAAATTATTGGTATAGTCAATATCTATTGAGGGGAGGTTTAACAGACATACCCAAAGCATTGATAGAACTAACAGATGATGTAAAATCAGGACCCACTAAAATGTCGCCAGATGACTTGCACTGTACACTGTGGTATAACAGACACCCTGGCCCCGACCTGATATATGAGAGGACACTTCTGAGAACCACTGAGCGAACCATGGGTCTAAAATGGCTTTACTATGATTCAACTCATGCAGCTGTGGAGGTAGAACTGCCTACTCATATCCAGGTCTTGTACAGAGAAAAATGGTGCCCCCATGTGGCCCTAGCTAAAGAACCCACTGAGCAGTGGAAAGATATGGGATACTGGGTGTCAAAGGGACAAAAACTGACAGACTGGGTAACGGGGGAGGGAGGTTTGCAACATAGCCCATCCACTGATAGATACACACGTAAACTGAACTGGAGAGCAAACTGTGCCCCCGCAGTGCACATGAGTAAGAGCGGGGGGGGGGTTTCTGAGAAGCAGAATATCTGCTGACAGAAGAACAGGAAGAAGATTTAAAAGGGATACCTGAATATCTGTGGTCTGAGGGTCCCGGGGATGTGGGATTAATTAAAGGAGTAACACCGGTACAAGTAGTCCCAAAGCGATTGATGGAATAACCCCCTCTTTTGAACAGTTAAGAAAGGGAGGGGTTATCATACCGGGGGATGAAGCGTTCTGTAACTCTCCTCTTTTTCCAGTAAAGAAGGCATTCCCTAGCACTGACTGGAGGATGGTAATGGACCTGCAAGGGGTCAATAACAGTGTTATACCAAGAACACCTTGTGTACCAGATCCGCATACCCTGTTAAACCAGCTGAGGCCTGAGAATGCTTACTTTACTGTGATAGACCTTGCTAATGCTTTCTTTAGTATTCCATTACACCCAGACAGCCAGGGGTGGTTCGGGTTCACATTTTTAGGAAGGAAATGGACTTACAGCAGAATGGTTCAAGGCTATTTGGAAAACCCAACAATCTATAATCAGGCTATTACTAGGAATCTTGGAAAATTCGACCCTCCCCAGGGAGGTCAAATTTTGACATATGTGGATGATATCCTGTTGTCTAACTCCTCGCAGGAGGCCTGTAAAGAGGACACTCTTGCTCTGTTCCTCTTCTTAGCTGACCAAGGTCACAAAGTTAATAAGAGGAAGTTACAGCTCTGGCAGACACAAGTTATCTATTTAGGACATACCATAACTAAGGAAGCGAGGACTCTCAATTCAACAAGGAAGACAGCCATTCTAGAAGCACCCAAACCATTGAACAAAAAACAGATGATGAGTTTCTTGGGAATGATTAACTATTGTAGAGCATGGGTCCCACACTTTGCATTGCATACAGGGTTACTTAGTAAATTGATCTATGGTAGGGCTATGACAGCTAAAGACAAAATGGTATGGACAAAAGAGGCGGAAGAACAGTTTGTGGCGATTAAACAGCTATTGTTATCTGACACTGTTCTGGCTTTCCCTAGGTATGACCGTGAGATCACACAGACTGTGGATTGCAGGGAGGGGTTCATGACATCAGTATTGACTCAGAGACACGGAGGGAAGAATAAGCCGGTGGCTTATTATTCCTCCCGTCTCGATGAGGTGGCACAAGCAATGCCCCTGTGTTTGCAGTCTGTGGTGGCTGCAGCACGGGCTGTGGAGGACTCTGCCTCTGTAGTACTATACCATGATTTGACACTGAGGGTCCCACATGCCGTCTCAATTTTGTTATTGGAACATAAAATGGCGTACATGTCACCAGCAAGACATTTGTCTTGTATGATTATTCTGTTGAATATGCCAAACCTAACAATTGAGCGTTGTACCACTTTGAACCCCTCCACTCTAATTCCTATAGCCACAGATGGGAGCCCCCATGATTGTGTAACGGAGACAGAGAAAATGGTTCTCCCCAGGCCAGATCTAACTGATCTGCCTTTGCCAGATGCTGAAATAACTATGTTTGTTGATGGTTCTTCCAGAAAGAACCCAGATGGCTCAAATGCTACGGGTTATGCAGTAGTGACTCTCACTAAGGTGCTGGAAGCTGAATCTTTACCAAAGAATTACTCTGCTCAACAAGCTTAAACTGTGGCCCTTACCAGGGCTTGTATATTAGGAAAGGGTAAATGCATAACGATACATACTGATAGCGCTTATGCATTTAACACTGTTCATGTATTCGCAGCACAGTGGAGAAACAGGGGCATGATAACCACAGCAGGTAAACCCATTACTCACGCGCAACTAATCTTGAATTTACTAGAGGCAATTCTACTACCAAAACAATTAGCCATTTGTAAATGCGAGGCACATACTAAGGGCATGGACAGCGTCAGTATTGGAAATAGACGGGCAGATGAGGAAGCGAAGAGAGTGGGGGGGAAACCACACTCACACATAGACTCACACTTAAAGGAGGAAGTTCATATCGACACCAAAATACTGAGGGAAAGTCAGCTTGGAGCCCCCATTAAGGAAATTACTAAATGGGTCAAAATGGGAGCCGAAGATAGAGGAGGAATTTGGCATATGTATTGAGGAAGTATTGTATAAAGGTGCGAATTAACATTAAGGCGGTCAATACCCAGGACCTCGGGTTATGGTATGTGGGCTTCGACCAGTTTTCAACTGATACTATGGTACCGTTCCAGGTGGCAGAAGTTAGAGTCGATAAGGAGAATATGATTGGCCAAAGTTCAACCAATCCCTCTAACACAACGGCTATTCCTAGTGTAATCATCCAGGGTAAAGGACCAGTACGAATAGTTCAGACCAAAGACCTTAAAGAAGTTATAGAGGTGGAGACTGGGTTTGGGGAGTCCAACTTATGGTTGGAATGGATTCAATATACGGCCAGATCAGTGGCTAAAGAAGAATGTTATGCCTGTGCAAATGCAAAACCCCAGTTAACCTCTTGCTTCTACCCTCTACTTTTTTGAACATTCTGTTAAAAATCGCGCAACATTTCAGCGCCCTGCTACTCATGCCAGGAATATAGTATTTGCATATGATTAGTATGTGTGGATATAAAACACTCAGACGTCTATAAAACTGGTTAAATCACGGCTGTGGCTATAACATAACGTGCGTTTCATCGGAAAGCGCAGGAAAAACTGATCACTGAAAATGGAAAAATATATTGCTGCGCTACTTGAACCCATTGATAAAGGTGAACCACAATTAATGAGCTGAGGTTGCAGTACCTACAGCTTCCACACGGTGTCTAGAGTCTTGTCATTTGTCTACGAGTTTTTTCTTGGTCAAACACAAGCAAGGCAGCGCATTTCTTCAGGTCTAGGACCGGATATTTTGGTTGAGTTTCTAGCCGGACATTTTTCCAGACGGACAGCTATAGAAGATACTTCGTCTTGTGATTAATTTGATCGCTTATTAACCTCTTAAGTCGACCCTCTACTTTTTTGAACATTCTGTTAAAAATCGCGCAACATTTCAGCGCCCTGCTACTCATGCCAGGAATATAGTATATGCATTTGCTTAGTCTGTGTGGATAGAAAACACTCAGACGTTTATAAAACTGGTTAAATCACTGCTGTGGCTTTACCAGAACGGCATTTACATCGAAAAGCACAGGAAAAACTGATCACTGAAAATGGGAAAATATATCCATGCGCTACTTGAACCCATTGATAAAGGTGAACCACAATTATTAATTGACTGAGGTTGCAGTACCTACAGCTTCCACACGGTGTCTAGAGTCTTGTCATTTCCCTTCGAGTTTTTTCTTGGTCAAACACATGCAGGGCACCGTATCTCCTTTGGTCTAGGACCGGATATTTTCGTTGAGTTTCTAGCCGGACATTTTTCCAGACGGACAGCTAATGATCTTTACATCGCCTCCTGATGAATTTTATCGCTTATTAACGTTTACTAATACCTAAAGTTGCATTACAAACGTATTTTGAAGTGTTTTGTGAAAGTTTATCGTCGACTTTTTTGAATTTTAAAAAATGAATGTTTTTTCGTTTATCACACAGTCTACATATAACGATATCTAGGCTTTATATGGACCGATTTAATCGAAATAAAGACCCAAATAGTGTTTATGGGACATCTAGGAGTCTAGGAGTGCCCAACAAAGAAGATGGTGAAAGGTAATGAATGTTTTCTATTTTATTGTGCGGTTTGTGTAACGCCGAAATGCTAATTATTTTGTTTACGACCCCTGTGGGTCTTTTGGGGTGTTACATGCTATCAGATAATAGCTTCTCATGCTTTCGCCGAAAAGCATTTTAAAAATCTGACTTGTTGCCTGGATTCACAACGAGTGTAGCTTTAATTCGATACCCTGCATGTGTATTTTAATGAACTTTTGAGTTTTAACTAATACTATTAGCATTTAGCGTAGCGCATTTGCATTTCCAGAGCTCTAGTTGGGACGCAAGCGTCCCGAGTAGAAGCAACAGGTTAACGTTTACTAATACCTAAAGTTGCATTACAAAAGTAGTTCGAAGTGTTTTGTGAAAGTTTATCGTCGACTTTTTGAATTTTAAAAAATGACGTTACGTTATGAAACGCTGTTTTTTTTAGTTGATCACACAGTCTACATATAACGATATCTAGGCTATATATGGACCGATTTAATCGAAAAAAAGACCCAATAGTGTTTATGGGACATCTAGGAGTGCCAACAAAGAAGATGGTCAAAGGTAATGAATGTTTTCTATTTTATTGTGCGGTTTTTGTGTAGCTTGCGTCCCAACTAGAGCTCTGGAAATGCAAATGCGCTACGCTAAATGCTAATAGTATTAGTTAAAACTCAAAAGTTCATTAAAATACACATGCAGGGTATCGAATTAAAGCTACACTCGTTGTGAATCCAGGCAACAAGTCAGATTTTTAAAATGCTTTTCGGCGAAAGCATGAGAAGCTATTATCTGATAGCATGCAACACCCCAAAAGACCCACAGGGGACGTAAACAAAATAATTAGCATTTCGGCGTTACACAAACCGCACAATAAAATAGAAAACATTCATTACCTTTCACCATCTTCTTTGTTGGCACTCCTAGATGTCCCATAAACACTATTTGGGTCTTTATTTCGATTAAATCGGTCCATATAAAGCCTAGATATCGTTATATGTAGACTGTGTGATAAACGAAAAAAACATCGTTTCAAAAACGTAACGTCATTTTTTAAAATTCAAAAAGTCGACGATAAACTTTCACAAAACACTTCGAAATACGTTTGTAATGCAACTTTAGGTATTAGTAAACGTTAATAAGCGATAAAATTCATCAGGAGGCGATGTAAAGATCATTAGCTGTCCGTCTGGAAAAATGTCCGGCTAGAAACTCAATTAAAATATCCGGTCCTAGACCGGAGGAGATACGGTGTCCTGCATGTGTTTGACCAAGAAAAAACTCGAAGGGAAATGACAAGACTCTAGACACCGTGTGGAAGCTGTAGGTACTGCAACCTCAGTCAATTAATTGTGGTTCACCTTTATCAATGGGTTCAAGTAGCGCATGGATATATTTTCCCATTTTCAGTGATCAGTTTTTCCTGTGCTTTTCGATGTAAATGCCGTTCTGGTAAAGCCACAGCAGTGATTTAACCAGTTTTTTAAACGTCTGAGTGTTTTCTATCCACACAGACTAAGCAAATGCATATACTATATTCCTGGCATGAGTAGCAGGGCGCTGAAATGTTGCGCGATTTTTAACAGAATGTTCAAAAAAGTAGAGGGTCGACTTAAGAGGTTATACTGTTTTTTTAATGAAGGTTGTAACGAAAATCCTAAAAAGAAGAGTTATGATTCTGATGTAGGTTTAAAAACAGTTGGAGTTAGGGTTAGATTTGATTAATGATGTGCGAAGAATCTGATAAACCTTTATAATAAGGTTAATTATAAGTCTATTCATATGATAAACCTTTATAAAAAGGTTAGTTATAAGTTCGTTTATACTTTTATTTTTTATGTTTAAATAAAACTAGATGTAGATTTGAATGTATAATATTTAATCAAAGGGAGGATTGTTGGAGGAAATTATAGTTGACATGATTAATAATGTATACATTTCAATTAGAACCATTTATTCGAATACTATTATGTATGGGCTCTTGGTTAAGCTGTTACTGAAAATGTAAGCAAAACGAATTAATTGTCTGTACCTCGCGGGCGGTTTAAGGGAGAGGGATGATGTATCTTTTCTGACAGATAAAAATGGTCCTTGATGTACCATTTGTGGAGGAGAAGATATCTTTTAAACAGATTGGAATGTCTGGTTTATGAGGGGAGTAGAAGACATTCCCGGACCTGAAAACACTGGGCTATTGTGGGAATCGGAGAGAGTGTGAGAAACTGATGATGTCATTTTATGTTCTCTCTTTAAAATGTAAGGGTCTTTGTATTTTTGGTTAGTACTCACTTGAATTAAACACTGTTTACCTGGCTTTTAAGACTGGTCTCGATCTACTTCATGCATAATTAATGAACTTACACCTCATTAATGAACTAGAGCGAGTGCAAATTTGATTTTGGCTATAAAAACATATAGGAATTTAGAAATTCCACTAACAGTTAACAAGGTTTATAAGTAGTTTGTAAATGTAAAATTAGTAGTTTATAGTTTATAAGTCTGTAATAAAGTTATACCGCATTGGTTGAAATTATGTTTGTCAGTTAGCTGCTTGCCAAAACCCAAGATTATCAGGCTTTACTGGTAAGTGGTAATACTAACAGTAATATAGGTTAACAATAGTACATTTAACATTTACATTTAAGTCATTTAGCAGACGCTCTTATCCAGAGCGACTTACAAATTGGTGCATTCACCTTATGACATCCAGTGGAACAGCCACTTTACAATAGTGCATCTAAATCTTTTAAGGGGGTGAGAAGGATTACTTTATCCTATCCTAGGTATTCCTGAAAGAGGTGGGGTTTCAGGTGTCTCCGGAAGGTGGTGATTGACTCCGCTGTCCTGGCGTCGTGAGGGAGTTTGTTCCACCATTGGGGGGCCAGAGCAGCGAACAGTTTTGACTGTAATAATATTACCTATAATTTAGCCCAAACAACTACCTCTTTCCCAACTGTATTTAATTTATTTGTTTATTTTGCTCCTTTGCACCCCATTATTTTTATTTCTACTTTGCACATTCTACCATTGCAAAACTACTATTCCAGTGTTTTACTTGCTATATTGTATTTACTTTGCCACCATGGCCTTTTTGGCCTTTACCTCCCTTCTCACCTCACATTGTATATAGACTTGTTTATACTGTATTATTGACTGTATGTTTGTTTTACTCCATGTGTAACTCTGTGTCGTTGTATCTGTCGAACTGCTTTGCTTTATCTTGGCCAGGTCGCAATTGTAAATGAGAACTTGTTCTCAACTTGCCTACCTGGTTAAATAAAGGTAAAATAAATAAATAAAATAAATAAATATAAAGGTTATATACAGTTTACATGCAGGCTACATACAGGGTACATACAGGCTATATACAGGCTACATACAGGCTACATACAGGCTACATACAGGGTACATACAGGCTACATACAGGCTACATACAAACTACATACAGGCTGCATACAGGCTACATACAGGGTACACACAGGCTACATACAGGGTACACACAGGCTACATACAGGGTACACACAGGCTACATACAGGCTACACACAGGCTACATACAAACTACATACAGGCTGCATACAGGCTACATACAGGTTATATACAGCTTACATACAGGCTATATACAGACTATTTAGTATGCTCACACACACACACACACACACACACACACACACACACACACATCAGCAGTCTCCTAGTCATTGTATCCAAGTTGGAGAATCATAATATGTTGTCAATAGTGATTATTAACAGTAGACCAATCCGCTTTGTTGTGATTCAGCTCAGCATATGGACTCAAATTGCTGCTATGTTACAATCCTTAACTACATCACACACACACGCACACACACACCATTTGCGCATATGGATGTGTGTGAGTGTGTCTGTGTGTTGGTGAAACTGCTGACAATTAACATTATTACTCCCTCCCTGTCAGAGAGAGAGGGAGAGGAGGAGAGAATTAAGGGCAGAAGATCAATACACACACACACACACACAGCGATTAGAAAGTGTTTGTAAACATCACTACCCTGTTATTAGCATGTGATTATTCCCCTGTTGGAGTGGAGACACACGCTGAGAGAAACCCTGGTCGTACATGTGTGTGTTGACTACTGACTGTTTCCCTCAGTCCTTCACAGTGGTTTTCAAGACTGCAACACACATACTCCTCTGAATTACAACCCACACAACTTGTTATTCTTCAAAAGGTATTTTCCAACCAAGCCAATTGGGATGAAACCATGATTTCAGTCCAAACTAACAGAGATGAGAGTTGCCGTCTGATTCAAGACCAAAGCCAGTCAGAATCGGATTTCGCATTGCTGCACCATGCCCTAACAGGCCATTTCCATGGTAACGCCTCTGATTAGCCAATCACATCAGAGAGAATGTGTTTGAGGAAATGAAAGGACCAATCAGAGAGTGTGGCGCCCAGGAGTGGGGCAGGATGATGTACACACACTTCAGATGAAGGAGTGTCTTTGTGTGTGCTGTTGAAACACACAGACACATACATATATTCAGGAGGCCCACCCGGGGGTTTAAAGTCCAACACAAGGGGGATAGGTTCTGTTAACACTGTCACACTCCACTATCTGACCATAGAGGAACTGCGTGGAGGACAGAGGGATAAGGAGGAGAGGAAAAAGAAAGGAAAAGAAAACATTATCCTGGAAGTATAACTTTTTACTTGAGAGAGTGTAGCCTTCCAAAGAGAAAGAGAGAGAGAGAGAGAGAGAGAGAGAGAGAGAGAGAGAGAGAGAGAGAGAGAGAGAGGGGGGGAGGGGGAGAGAGAGAGGGAGAGAGAGAGAGAGGGGGGGAGAGAGAGAGAGAGAGAGAGAGAGAGGGGCAACTCTCCCTACCAAACAATACCCATCTGATAAGACAACAAAACCAAGTCTTCTAACACACACAGACACACACGCCTGTTTTCTGTGATGACTAGTTCTCATTATGCAGAAGTAACTCATTGTTAAGGGAATTTTTACCTATAATGACTAATTATGTATACATTTCAATCAGGACTGACTAATCAGAATACTAGTGTGTTACTGTGTAGGTACTAATCAGAATACTATATATGTATGAGTTTTCTTTCTTGATCCCAGTACTGAAGATAATGTGTGTGTAAATGTGGTCAAGAGTTTAGAACAATGACGGTCTGTTCCTTGGTACATATGAATGAACTATATCTCCAGACTGACTAGAATGCTTATCTACACTGACTGACCTTGGCTCTAGGCGAGGAGGGAAGCTTGAGAGCTATAGGGCCTTTCTACCAGTGTCAAGAAGAGACGGAACATTTAGAAAACGCTGACGTCATTTTCAGTTTAATAGTAGTTATAATAGTGCCGTTCAACAGGTAGCTGTGTGCTAAGCCTCTGTGTCAATCAGGCTGTGTGGAAAGTGATTTGGATCTCATTAACTCCTTGTGAAATCAGCCCTTGCTGCCTGTGCACACTGCCTTGGCCCGGAGCCACACTCCCATTGGCTGGCTGTGGGGGCCACTGGGCAGATAAAAGAGCCGTGCTCGCCGCTCCTGATGTACACCACTCACTGCTGCGGTGTGTGAAGACTGAAAGAGAGGAGGACCCGACCACGGCTGTGCTCGACAACGTGAGTACACCCACCGCCAACCACCTCTCTATTATTCTTTGGGTTTATCAGGACTGCAGGTCTCCACCGGGCTTCAGAATACATGCACACCAGGGGCTGTAGCAAATTTCTCAGAGTAGGAGTGCTGATCTATGATTAGTCATTATGATCAGAGTTCTTCTGTCCAGTGTCTGTGTTCTTTTGCCCATTAATCTTTTATTTTTATTGGCCAATCTGAGATGGCTTTTTCTTTGCAACTCTGCATAGGAGGCCAGCATCCCGGAGTCGCCTCTTCACTGTTGACGTTGAGACTGGTGTTTTGCGGGTACTATTTAACGAAGCTGCCAGTTGAGGACTCGTGAGGCGTCTGTTTCTCAAACTAGACACACTAATGTACTTGTCCTCTTGCTCAGTTGTGCACCGGGGCCCCCCACTCTTTCTATTCTGGTTCGAGCCAGTTTGCGCTGTTCTGTGAAGGGAGTAGTAATCCTTGTATGAGATTTTCAGTTTCTTGGCAATTTCTCGCATTGAATAGCCTTAATTTCTCAGAACAAGAATAGACTGACGAGCTAATTTTTTTTCTGTCCATTTTGAGCCTGTAATCGAACCCACAAAGGCTGATGCTCCAGATACTCAACTAGTTTAAAGAAGGCCAGCTGTATTGCTTCTTTAATCAGTAATCAGAACAGTTTTCAGCTGTGCTAACATAATTGCAAAAAGGTTTTCTAATGATCAATTAGCCTTTTAAAATGATAAACTTGGATTCCCTAACACGACGTGCCACTGGAACACAAGAGTGATGGTTGCTGATAATGAGCCTCTGAAATTCCTTTAAAAATCTGCTGTTTCTAGCTACAATAGTCATTTACAACATTAACAATGTCTAGACTGTATTTCTGATCAATTTGATGTTATTTTTAATGGACAAAAATTTGCCTTTCTTTCAAAAACAAGGACATTAAGTGACTTCCAACCTTTTGAACGGTAGTGTATATTAAACATTTAGTGCAGCAGATATAGAGTGGCAAGAAAAAGTATGTGAACCCTTTGGAATTACCTGGATTTCTGCACAAATTAGTTTTAAAATGTGATCATCTAAGTTACAACCATAGACAGTCTGCTTAAACTAATAACAAATGTTTTTTTTCTTGTCTATATTGAATAGATCATTTAAACATTCACTGTGTAGGTTGGAAAAGTATGTGAACCCCTAGGCTAATGACTTTCCAAATGCTAATTGGAGTCAGGAGTCAGCTAACCTGGAGTCTAATCAATGAAACGAGATTGGATATTTTGGTTAGAGCTGCTCTGCCCTATATATATAGTTTGCTATTCACAAGAAGCATTGCCTGATGTGAACAAAAGAGATCTCAGAATACCTAAGATTAAGAATTGTTGACTTGCATAAACCTGGAAAGGGTTACAAAAGTATCTCAAAGCCTTGATGTTCATCAGTCCACGGTAAGACAAATTGCCTGTAAATGGAGAAGGTACAGCACTGTTGCTACTCTCCCTAGGAGTGGTCGTCCTGCAAAGAGGACTACGAGAGAACAGTGCAGAATGCTCAATGAGGTTAAGAAGAATCCTAGAGTATCAGCTAAAGACGTACAGAAATCTCTGGGACATACTAATATCTCTGACGAGTCTACGATACGTAAAACACTAAAGAAGAATGGTGTTCATGGGAGGACACCACAGAAGAAGCCACTGCTATCCAAAAATAACATTGCTGCATGTCTGAAGTTTGCAAAAGAGCACCTGTATGTTCCACAGCACTTCTGGCAAAATATTCTGTGGACAGATTAAACTAAAGTTGAGTTGTTTGAAAGGAACACACAACACTTTGGAGGTAAAAAGTTACAGCACACCAACATCAAAACCTCATCCCAACTGTAAAGTATGGTGGAGAGAGCATCATGGTTTGGGGCTGCTTTGCTGCCTCAGTGCCTGGACAGCTTGCTATCAACGGAAAAATGAATTCCCAAGTTTATCAAGACATTTTGCAGGAAAATGTTAGGCTGTCTCTCCGTCAACTGAAGCTCAACAGAAGTTGGGTGATCCAACAGGATGACCCAAAGCACAGAAGTAAATCAACAGAATGACTTCAACAGAAGAAAATATGCCTTCTGAAGTGGCCCAGTCAGGGTCCTGACCTCAAACCGATTTACATTTATTTTCAATTGCTAACAAGCATCGGTCAATAATGAAGTCCTTTTCAAAACTCTTCCGTCTGCATTACCAACATGCATCTTGGCCTAACAGTTAAACTCACTCAAAACACAAATACTTAATGTTTCAAAATAAGCTTGTTCAACCATAACTGGCAACAATTCTCACTCAGAAAGCCTACATTGTCACTCATAACACACTGACCTAAAAAAACACTAACAGGGAGCATTACATAAATGAACTTCTCTTTGAAGTTTGAATGATTTTTCACAGAAATCAGTTTCATTGTATAATAAGAACACCTTTTCACTTTATTGACTGTCCTAAAATATATGTAACAAGAATGAATCAGAAATACAATTTGCTTCAATTTCTACAGGGCGGGGTTCAGACCCAGGGCCCTGAGCTTATTGATGAGCTTGGAGGGCATTACTGTGTTGAAGGCTGAGCTGTAGTCAATGAACAGCATTCTTACATAGGTATTCCTCTTGTCCAGGTGGGATAGAGCGATGTGTAATGGCGATTGCGTCAGCTGTGGATCTGTTGGGGAGGTATGCAAATTGGTTTTTAGGTTGTCAGGTAAGATGCAGGTGATATGGTCCTTAACTAGCCGTTCAAAGAACTTAGTACTTAGAACTCATTCCTATTTCTGACGCAGGTCGCGCTGAAAGTCATGCATCTCCCATCTCCTCATTGGTTTATAGAAGCAGGTACCCACGTGCCATCCCCTCATTGGTTATACCCACGTGGGTGACTGAAAGACGAACTGTTTTGCCGGTAGATGTGGTAATAAAATTAAAGTTTAGATGCGATCACCATATAAGTTAAACGAAGAAAAAGCCTGGAAGGAGAAGAGATGACTCGAAACGATTCGGTTGGCCGTTTTTTGTCGGAGTAGGTTCTTGTGCATTTCGGATAAAATAACAACTCAATGATTATGTCCCAGGACAAATTAGCTAGCAACAGCAAGCTAGCTAAATAGGACAAATTAGCTAGCAAGTGCAAACTAACTAGCTAAATTGCCGTAAATGAACCTCTTGAGTGTAGGGGGCAGAATTTTGATGTTTGGATAAAAAACATACCCAAATTAAACAACCTATTTCTCAGGCCTAGAATCTAGAATATGCAGATAATTGTCAGATTAGGATAGAAAACACTCTAAAGTTTCCAAAACTGTCAAAATATTGTCTGTGAGTATAACAGAACTGATTTTGCAGGTGAAAACCTGAGGAAAATCCAACCAGGAAGTGGCCTCTATTTTGAAAGCTCCATGTTCCATAGCCTGCCTTTGCTCCATTTAAAGGGATTCCCTTTCCTATGGCTTCCCCATGGTGTGAACAGTCTTTAGACGTAGTTGCAGACTTTTATTTTGAAAAATCAGCGAGAAAGATCACATATTGTATGGCTGGGTGCCAGCAGCGTTTTGTATGCGCAAAAGCTTGTCGCAGCCATTTTCTCTCTCTCTCCTATAGAATAAGCTACATTCCCGGTTGATATATTATCAATTATATATTGTAAAATCAACCTGAGGATTGATTATAAAAAACATTAGTAATGTTTCTACGAACATTACGGATACTATTTGGAATTTTCGTCTGTGATGTCATGACCGCTCGAGCCTGTGGATTTCTGAACATAACGCGCCAACCAAATGGAGGTATTTTGGATATAAAAATAATCTTTATGGAACAAAAGGAACATGTATTGTGTAACTGGGAGTCTCGTGAGTGCAAACATCCGAAGATCATCAAAGGTCGGTGATTTAATTTATTGCTTTTCTGACTTTCGTGACCAATCTACTTGGCTGCTAGCTGTTTGTAATATTTTGCCTACTGCGAGAGATGTCCTTACATAAATGCTTGGTAGGCTTTCGCCGAAAAGCTTTATTGAAATCTGACACGCCAGGTGGATTAATAACAAGCTAAGTACGATTGCTGGTTTGGGTTCTGTGTACTCACGTAAGCCACAGAGATCGGGAGCACAAAGTCCTCGTGAGTGGCAGGGGCCCACGTCGGCAGCTCAGTGTTGATTTCCTCAAAGCAGGGCGAAGAAGGTGTTCAGTTTGTCTGGAAGCAAGGTGTCGTTGTCATAATGTGGCTTGTTAAATCGTGTGTGTGCGTGCAATCAGTATTAAGTTTGTAGGACTGTTAGTGAAGGTTGGGACGATGAAGTGGGATATTTGTCTGTTCCAGTTGTACAATGGACGCTACAGAGTTCCGGAGGAGAGGGAAGAAGATGGTAGACCTGATAGCAGATTACCTGGAGAACATAGAGCAGAGGACGGTGTACCCCGACGTGAAGCCTGGGTACCTGCGGCCCCTCATCCCTGAGGAGGCCCCTGAGGAGCCTGACACCTACGAGGACGTGGTCAAAGACAATTGAGAGGGTCATCATGCCTGGGGTAGGCGGCCAAGATGATTATATTATTATAGATGAGGTGACTATTGATTGAAGGCTGATTGCAGCTGTAACATGATGGTAAAACTTTACTTGAAGGTGGCATACATAAGGTATTCATAACTTGCTATAGGTCAGGTACTCTGTTATTGGAGATCCGCTTTCTCCCAGATTTCATCAGTGAAAAGTTAAGCATTAAATATGAAAGCATTGATGATACCAATGGGCTGTTTACCCAGTGGCTTCCGGCTGCATTGAACATGAGATCATGAGAACATACACACCACTCAATGCACACAGTCACTAACCGCTAAGTTATGGGGGAGGCATTATCACAATATCTGTATCAACTTCTGGTCTGTTGACTGTTTAGTGACCATTCAGAAGATGTACAGTAAGGAGTTTCAGTGTTGAACGTTTTGTTAACGAGACAGTGTTCCGTTGTACTGAGAAATCAGTTCACGAAAGCTCACATTAACTGTATATGACACGTATCAACCATGTAGTTGTTTTTGCAAATGGTTGTAAAATTCCCTGCATTCTGTGGCCTTTCACATGACAAAGTTCCAAGACATCAATAATCTCACCACCAGAGAAACAAACCAGTTTTAATCTATCTACTCCCAACCCAAACGCTTTCCTTAGCTGTAACATGAAAGCTGTTTTTCCATTATCAATCTGACCCTCTAAAACATTTTTTTCTTTCTTTACCCCTTCTGCTTTTAACAGTGTGGAATAAGCCCGGTTAGTCTAATGAATGACTCACCATGGGAAAGCATGTAAGGGAGACAGGCAGGGACACTGGCAGCCTCTAGCTTGGTGCCCCAAACACGCACAAGACTGGAATTCAGCCTGGAACAGTTTAACTGCCATGCTCAAGGCCTAGAGCACTTTAGGGGTTAAGTGCCTTGATCAAGGGCTCAGTGGCACCATGGCAAGGCATGGTATTTAGCAGGATACTAGCAAACCTCAGATTTACTCTGTCAGGTTACACCTAGGATTCGAACCAGACTAACCTCTAGGCTACCTGACACGACTCTTCCTCTGTGTTTAGGTGACCCACTGGCACAGCCCGTACTTCTATGCCTACTTCGCCGCGGCGAACTCCTTCTCGGCAATGCTGGCAGACATGCTGTCTGGAGCTATTGGTTGCATCGGATTCTCCTGGGTATGTATGACCTTGTCATCTGTTTCTGTCATCCTCTCTCTTTCTTTTGAATGTGATTTGAACAGTATCAACATTTTAAGACAAAGGGATAGTTCACCCACATTTCAAAATTACATGTTGGCTTCCTTACCCTGTAAGCAGTTTATGGACAAGGTATGACAGCAATCCATGTTTTGGTTAAGATTCCATAGCACTGTTTACAAATATTAACGTTTTAGCATTTGTGGCACAAATTCAATTCATTGATGCAAAAAATGCTAATATCGGTCCTTGTCCAAATGGTGTGGTAATCTGCCAGCCCGGCGTGTACAGAGCTGTGTGTTGACCCTGTCTCTAACCCCAGCCCGGCGTGTACAGAGCTGTGTGTTGACCCTGTCTCTAACCCCACGTTACTGTAGGCTGCCAGCCCGGCGTGTACAGAGCTGTGTGTTGACCCTGTCTCTAACCCCACGTTACTGTAGGCTGCCAGCCCGGCGTGTACAGAGCTGTGTAGGCTGCCAGCCCGGCCCTGTGTGTTGACCCTGTCTCTAACCCCACGTTACTGTAGGCTGCCAGCCCGGCGTGTACAGAGCTGGAGACAGTCATGATGGACTGGCTGGGGAAGATGCTCAAGCTGCCAGAAGACTTCATCGCCGGGACACACGGACAAGGAGGAGGCGTCATCCAGGTAAAACTACCCACCATTTCTTTGGGGTAAGACGATGCATTGCTTTTATTTCCACAGTTGTATTGCTACATTGCCACAACATACTTTCAAATACATTTACAATTCAATTAATTAATTTAAATGAAAAATGTAGTCGGATATTTGTCGTAGTCATATTTCAAGTAAGGATATCCAAGAACAATATAAATCTAATATTTGTACAGAACACATGGTATTCACAGTAGGGTCAAAACCGGATTTACAGCCCCTGCCACTTTGCCTTCTAAAACAATGCAGATGTTAGAAAAATAGGAAAAGCAATTGACTGCTCACGATTCTGTCGCTGCCAGCAATTTGTCTGTCATATATGTTTTGGTTATTGTTTGCCTCACAACACCAGATAAACAGCAGGAAATTGCCTTTTAATATGTCAGTCAAAGATGGGCGTGTGTGTTTTGGGGTTGTGGGTACTTATTTCGTGTGGTAAAGTGTTCATTTATTGTTGTGGATACAGCAGTGCAGCTGAGGTGACTGTCTCAGCCAGGGATGAGATCGGAGAGGTGGCTTAGGCATGAGAGAGAAGGCTGACAGATAATTTAATGGCCCTCTATTGAATCCATCGAGGATCATCGCTCATCCTAGGGGTGTTTTGTTTGTGGCTGGGGTTTTAAGTGCGCTTCACTATGGCAAAAAGTAGGCCTCCTCTCACTTGTTGCTAGCCTTATGAGAGCTGTGACAAATTGCCATCTCACCTGATGCATCATGTTCAGATGAGCATTTGAAAGAGTATGAGATGCATTTAGCAGCAGTTTTATCAAACAGAAGCTAATGAGTGAGATTTGCATTTATGATTGTGAGTGAAATTATTATACTGAAAAATCAAATCACATGCATCCTAAACAACAGGTGTGGACTACTGAAATGCTTACTTACGGGCCCTTCCCAACAAAGCAGAGAGAAAGAAAATAGAGAAATAATAGAAAAGTTAAACATGTCATAATAGATACATAATGAGTAATGATAACTTGTCTATATACAAGGACTACCAGTACCTAGTGGATGTGCAGGGGTATGAGGTAATTAAAGTGCAGTGCATTCGAAATGTATTCAGACCCCTTCACTTTTTCCACATTTTATTACGTTACAGCCTTATTCTAAAATGCATTAAATTGAATATGTTTCTCATCAATCTACACACAATACCCTATCATGACAAAGTGAAAACAAGTTTTAGAAGGAAGAAGAAACAAAACAGTTGACAGTGCATATCCAAGCCATGAGGTCGAAAGAATTGTCTGTAGAGCTCCGAGACAGGATAGTGTCGAGGCACAGATCTGGGGAAGGGTACAGAAATATCTGCAGCATTGAAGGTCCGCAAGAACACAGTAGCCTCCATCATTCTTGAATGGAAGAATGATGGAGGCCACCTCCCCCTTTGGCATGGGTCCTCAGATCCTCAAAAGGTTTTACAGCTGCACCATCGAGAGCATCCTGACGGGTTGCATCACTGCCTGGTATGGCAACTGGTCGGCCTCTGACCGCAAGGCACTATAGAGGGTATTGCGAACGGCCCAGTACATCACCGGGGCCAAGCTTCCTGCCATCCAGGACCTATATAGCAGGTTTTGGGGTTAAAAATTGTCCAAAACTTCAGCCACCCTAGTCATAGAATTTTCTCTCTGCTACCGCACGGCAAGTGGTACCAGTGCGCCAAGTCTAGGTCCAAGAGACTTCTAAACAGCTTCTACCCCCAAGCCATAAGACTCCTGAACATTTAATCAAATGGCTACGCAGACTATTTGCAGTACTCTCTTATCATCTATGCATAGTCACCTTAATAACTCTACTTACATGTACATATTGCCTCAATTACCTTGACACAGTGCCCCCGCACAAATGTTATTTTACTGCTGCTCTTTAATTATTTGTTACTTTTCTCTTATTTTTTGAAGTTATTTTCTTAACTGCTTTTTGGTTAAGTGAATGTGCATATGACTAGCCTCCCAAAGAATCAAATCAAAATCAAATCAAATGTATTTTAGCAAACAATGCAGGTGTAAAAGCACGGTGGCTAGGAAAAACTCCTAGAAAGGCCAAAACCTAGGAAGAAACCTAGAGAGGAACCAGGCTATGTGGGGTGGCCAGTCCTCTTCTGGCTGTGCTGGGTAGAGATTATAACAGAACATGACCAAGATGTTCAAATGTTCATAAATGACCAGCATGGTCGAATAATAATAAGGCAGAACAGTTGAAACTGGAGCAGCAGCACAGTCAGGTGGACTGGGGACAGTAAGGAGTCATCATGT
>NW_027038431.1:0-30671 GCF_034236695.1 Oncorhynchus nerka
GCAGTGCCTTAGACCGCTAGCGCCACTTGGGAGCCCCAAAATGTTGCTTCCACGCTATTTCAACGAGAAAATGTTATGTAATGATGCTTAATCGACGTGGAAAACTGAATGGATTGAAAAGTCATCAACATAAGGGAATTTTGTCTTTTTCATCAAACATTTAACCTAAATCCAATGACATGGTGACATTTTTTTTGTTGATTTTACATTGAATTCATGATAGTTGACAACTACACCTAATGTAAATCAAAACTAGAGGTTGAACTGTCTGTGCCCAGTGGGTTACCTTTCCCACATAGGTTTCTGTGTCTTGTCTCTCAGGACAAGCACTGTCTGTTGGAGCTAGGCCTGAGTAGTGTGGAGGGCCTTCTGAGGCAGGGGGTCTACCCTATCGTCATTAATATCCGACCCAAGAACAAAAAACACAAGAAGCTAAAGTAGGTGCCTGACTGACTATCTGTATTTGTGTGTGTTTACAATATACTTTTAGATCATACATTATTCTATTTTTGTAGTTGTATGTTCTCTAATCCAATTTATAAACAGTAGTTACAAAGTCAATCTATTTTGCCCCATTGACAGGAAGTTGCTGACCGGGCGAGGGGAGGATGGCATGATGGAGGAGGTGTGTCAGGCGGACGAGCAGCAGCTGGAGACCCTGCCCCTGCTCTACCACACTTTGGAACCCAGCACCTGGAGCTGCACCGAGGATCTGCTTCTCGCCATACGCAATGTCATCCACAGCCAGCAGAAGGCACTGCTGTGGGTTGAGTTGGAAAGGCTCCAATAGATCCCAATGTTTTCACCCAGTTTTATTGTTTTACTAATTTGATACAATTATTATATACATTTCACACACACCCATTTAGATACCTAGTTCTACCACAGTAAATATGAAGTTTCATGTTCATTTGATGAATTAAACCTTACAAGCTCAGTAGTAACATGTCTTTATGTTTTAATGTTGTATTTCTTGTCTACCTATGTGTAACAGTATAACTTTAGACCGTCCCCTCGCCCATACCCGGGCGCGAACCAGGGACTCTCTGCACACATCAACAACAGTCAACCACGAACCATCGCTCCACAAAAGCCGCGGCCCTTGCAGAGCAAGGGGAACAACTACTTCAAGGTCTCAGAGCAAGTGATGTCACAAATTGAAACGCTATTTAGCGCTCACCACCGCCAACTAAGCTAGTCGTTTCACATCCGGTACATATGCTAAACATCAGCATTAAACAACCTTCATTAGTTAACAGAGCATCTTTTAAATGATTGAATAATTCATAATAATACATGGAATTTGTATAGCGCATTTCTAACAACCAAATACATTCATATTAGTAGTTGGGGTTTGCCTACATTTGCCTTTGGCCACTAGTCACAATACAATAGCTTTTGAATGTTCTTCTAAAAATAAATCTAAAACTTATGACTGCTTTTATGGTTAGGAAAAACTTTGGCCTTTAGAATGTTCATTTCAAGACAACTGGAAACTCGGACAAAAAACGAGAGCTTATTAAAGGCGCTGCATTGTCAATAAATCATCTGTATTGACAATACAGTATTTACTGCGATGCGGCCTCCGCAGAAGTCAGAGCAAACACATGTTTTGCATTTGAAGGAAGTTGTAAAGAAAGTGTGTTTGTGTATATCTAGGACTGCCCCCCATCGACTGGCAACCAATCAACCATCCACTCAATTTGACCTCTGCATGCCTCTGGAGACTCCACAATTGCGTCACACCATCCTTACGGCGCCTCAAACCACATTTTCGGATTAAGCGTGGTGATACCGCAGAGGTATAATAATGCCGAGGTCAAAATAACTAGGAACTCGGAAAAATACTAGGTCAAATCATGACGTCAGTGAATTTAAGGCTGGAAAAGTAGGAGCTCTAGAAAGAGGCCGGAGTTCACGAGATGGAATTCCGAGTTGGATGACCGTTCAAATCGATTTTCCGAGTTCCCAGTTGTTTCCAACGGACTTGATGTCGGAAGTAGGAGATTTCCGAGTTACCAGTTGTTTTGAACACCGCATAACTCAATACATTTTTCATTAATGTTGACGTTTTTGCAAAAGAGATTTTAGTCGCGCGATTTTGCATTTGACTATGATATTTGGTGCAGTATTTCTCAAGTGACTTGCCTAGTTTCTCTTTGAGACAGCACTTCATTGAAGTATCCCTACTGTTGACCAATCGCCGACGAGGGGGCGTAGACTTCATCGACCAACTTCCGCTTGCCTCTAGAGAAAAATGGTGTGCCCGAACTGCTGAAAAAAAACATGCCGAAGTCCAAAACAAACAAAAACGTCACAAAATGTCATCATAATATATTCACGAACTGTTCCGTCTGGGATGCATGCGGACGCCACTAGGCAACAAAAGAGAAAAACAACAACATGCTGGAAATGTTACATAACAACAGGGTATAAATAAGCAGTCAAATGAGGCTGGGATTTTGAGGTCAGTCTTATGATATAGATAATAATAATATAGATAATGTTCTGGAAAAGGTATGATGAAGAGAAGAGGAGGAATGCATTGATTATACTTATTATTATCTCATACAGGTGCTGACAGTAAACCAAAAATGAGAACGGACTAGGTTATTGATGAGTTTTTGTTTTGCAATGTGTAAGTTCACTGAGTTTATGGTAGAGGTTCAGTTTCCACTGTCTAGTTATGGTCCTGTACTGTTGCTTTGGCTTTTTCTACCAAACTCGAGAAGTGTCATCTCTGATAACACTCTGGCTAATTGGATGTAAACGACGTCACGCTTGGGCGAGAATACGCCCCCTTGCTGCAGAGTGCAGATATCCATTCAGCCCCCCTCCCTCTGGTCAACAACACAAGCTGCACAGAGAAGCAAAATGGCCGATAGTAAACTAACCGACCTCACAGCGCTTTGCAACCACCAAGAGGTTATGCATGTGTAGTTTACAGCGAAAACTACATTCGTACGAAAGGATATACGTTAACTGAATTTCTCGATTGTTAACATTTAGCCTTTTGGTGATGTTATTTCTTATTTGGTTTAGCCTTGAACTACCGTTAGATTGCTAAACTAGCTTTAGCTAAATAGGTCTGCAAGAATTTCACAAAGTACTTTATGTTTGATTCCTGAGGTGAGTAACTAAAACGATGTATCGTTAAGTTGTTCATTACAATGTTGTAAATTGTGTGTACCATTTTTTTTCCTATCCATGTTAAGTTATAAGCGACAGCTAACGTCAGTCAGCTAAGTTAGCTACAGAGAACGTCACTGAAGTTTTCTCGTAGCTTCTTTGGCCTTGTCACTTCAGTCCAAAAGCGACAGTTGATTGCACAGACAAGTCATGCTATGAAACAGTATTTTGTGTGTGTGTATGAATAATTTGAGAAACACAATCATTTCGATTAACATTGCTATGAACTATTTTCGATTACCACCACGGAGTACTCAACTAATCAACAGTATATATGTGTGACCGATATGTATGGATTTTTTTAAAACTATGTATGGAGCTTAGCTTTGGGAGATGGTTAAGCAAGCCGGCAGCTGTAGGTCGTGTTCCCTACTAGGCTTTACCTTTTGAGCGGCAGTTAACTACGTCAAAGTCGCTCGCACGAAAGCGCTATCTTGCAGCTGGTTAATGTCAATACTATTTTGACAATTTAGCTAGATATGTTAACACATGTTTGTGTCGTTACGTGACTTTATTCTCACGGAGTCTGTTTCGTCCGTTTTTTTCAAGTCCAACGCCACCGGGTGTTCAGTTTGGGGCTACTCTGTACTCGAGCTCGAGGCTGGAATAGGCCTTGGCAAACGTCAGAGCGATACCACCAGGCAAGCTTCTGCTAGCTGATTTGTATTAAGTGGCACTAGCTAGCACAATGTAACGTTAGCTATTATGGGAATTGTTTTTCATTAAATGCCGCGTATAGATCCACATATAACAGTTTAACTAGTCAATAAATAGTTATAGTTAAAAACGAACATTATATTGCTTGCTAGCTAGTTCTTAATCTGACAATTTTGAGCGGCTTAATTTGACTGCTGTCCTTAAATTGTATTTACAGACTAGACTACTACTTCGCAATTTGGAAAAGCTCTTGTCCAAATTGCCAAAATGCCTCCCATAGCGCAAACTTGCTTTGTTTACGTTTCCCATACATACACTCAAAAGACCCCACATTTTCAGCTTACTAGCTTTTTCAGTGGAACGCTTTTGTAAAGCTGAGTCAAACAGGGGGACTAAAACGAAATGCTACCCCTGTGATACCTGACCCATCTAGCCAACTAGCTCGCTCTATCCTGCACACACTCACTCTCTCGCCATCTCTATTAGCTCGCTAGGCCTTGACCTACGTGACAATTAAATATTTCTACCAGCTAACGGGTTCTTTTATCTACCAGTCAGGTACTGCCCAGTCTTACATTTCCTCTCTGTTGATGTGCATGTGTTACATGTTTGGAGTTGTAATCGTTTGCTTGAAAATTAATAATTCAGGGTGGCTACCACAGATTGTTGCCAAGGTTGTCTGCTTAATACTATAGTTCTGACAATATTAACTAATTGTGTAAGAGTTCATTTTAATAAACTGTTAATAAAACGTTTTAGGCAAGTCGCAGCAAATGTATGTAACTTGATGTTGATGCCTATCGCCAAATGTCAATGCCCACATCCATTTAAATGTGTCCAGATAGGAGAATCAGGAAAGGGAACAGCAGTTCATGGAAGACAAGAAAAAGAAGAAAGAGGATAAAAAGAAAAGGGAAGCTTCCCAGAAGGTATATAATATCCACTTTTCATCTGGAAATTAGGCCTACATAATTCAGAGTGCTCTGGTATGTTCCTAAAAACAGAATTGTCTGGTGTTTGATCCAGTTTCATGGCCCATTGAAAGTCAGAGCCACACTGTTTTGGCTGTGTTTTAGTCGTGACAGCAATAATGATTTACTTGGCCTGCGCACCATAGTTGCTTGCAGTATTAGCACTTGACATTCGTTACAATAATGTGTTGGCTATTTCATGGCACTGACGGTCTTCTCTACTTTCAGGTGACTGAACAAAAAGTCAAAGGTAATTTTTTTGTTCTGTATATACAGTACCAGTCAAAAGTTTGGACACCTACTCGTTCAAGGGTTTTTATTTTTCTAAATTGTAGAATAATAGTCAAGACGTCAACTCTGGAAATAACTCATGGAATCATTTAGTAATCAAAGTGTTAAACAAATCAGAATATCATTTATATTTTAGGTTCTTCAAAGTAGCCACCTTTCGCCTCTGACAGCTTTGCACACTTGACATTCTCAACCAGCTTCACCTGAAATGCTTTTCCAACAGTCTTGAAGGATTTCCCATATGCTAAGCACTTGTTGGCTGCTTTTCCTTTAGTCTGAGGTCCAACTCATCCCAAACCATCCCAATTGGGTTGAGGTCAGGTGATTGTGGAGGCCAGGTCATCTGATGCAGCACTTCATCACTTTCCGTCTTGGTCAAATAGCCCTTACACAGCCTGGAGGTGTGTTTTGGGTCATTGTCCTGTTAAAAAAACAAGAGTCCTACAAACCAGATGTGATTGCGTATTGCTGTGGTAGCCATGCTGGTTAAGTGTGCCTTGAATTTGAAATAAATCAATGTCACCAGCAAAGCACCATCACATCACCACCATGATGCACGGTGGGAACTACGCATGTGGAGATCATCCATTCACCTACTCTGTGTCTCACAAAGCCATGGCAGTTGGAACCAAAAATCTCACATTTGGACTCCAGACCAAAGGACAGATTTCCACCGGTCTAATGTCTATTGCTCGTGTTTCTTGGCCCAAGCAAGTCTCTTCTTCTTATTGGTGTCCTTTAGTAGTGTTTTTTATTTATTTTATTTTAATTGTATATGCATTATTATTTAACTAGGCAAGTCGATTAAGAACAAATTCTTATTTACAATGACTGCCTAATCCGGACGACTCCTGGAATGAGTAGGAGTGTCCATACGTTTGACTGCTATTGTACATCTGTAACACTCCTTCCTTTCATCAAACAAGATAACGATGAGAGAGGAAAAGGCCAAGTTTATATTATGTTACATAACATTATGATTAGGATGCATTCCAGCTTTGACTTTATTGACTTGGTTCATTTGTTTCATTTTCCTTAAGTGCCAGAATCAACCAAGGCCAGCTCCACGCAGTCACTAGCCACTCCTGGCTCTGTGTCTCCCAGCCCTGGCCCCACTCCACCATCGTCCCCCTGCCCTGCAGCTGGGTTCGCTGTTCCTCCGGGTGGGAACAATGCAAACCGGGCGGCTGTGGCCAACGGACAGCCCCCCACCGGAACTCAGCGCTATATGCCCAGAGAGGTGCCCCCACGATTCCGCTGCCAGCAGGACCACAAAGTGCTTCTGAAGAGGGGCCAGCCACCACTGTCCTGCATGCTGCTGGGGGGAGGCAGCGGTAGGGGAGACGCACCCCCTCTTTCACAGGGAGATGCCCCCAATGCAACCACATCTGGATCCACAGGTGGGTCAACATTGAAATGAAAGGATGTGGTTTGGATCTGTAGTCAGCAGCTAAATTAATATTTGTCCAAGTGTAATTAACGTGCTGTTTTAACCTTCTTAACATGGTCCTTAAGTTACCAAAGTATGTTTGCTCATTATCTACAGATCCCAATCTGGGTTCACCTTCTCCTTCACCCCCACTCCTCACCCTCATCTTCAGTTGCTGCTTCTTCAACTTATGCAAATTCCACATGGGGGTGGGCTCTGGCAGCCAGCCCCTTCTCAGGGCTGGGAGAAGGTGATAGTGGATGGGAGTGACCTTGAAGAGTGGCCCAGCATTGTGGGTGGGGATAGAGTGGGTACCGATGGAGCAGAGCTGGATGTCCCCAACAACAGCAGTGCCTCACGGACTGACAAATGCACCCAACAGCATCTGAGGACAGGAGGAGCAAGAGCTGGGAGTTCAGACAGTCCCTCCCCACCCCACTCTTCCCCCTCGTCACTCACTGAATGTGTCCTGTCTGGTGTCGTGTGGGCCTCTTCAGTCCAGCCTGGAATTGGAGTGGCCGCAGCAACAGAGGCGCCAGTGCTCAGCAATTCCAAAGTCTCCTTTCTTCCTGGGACTCAGGAGAGCCCTCTTCGTGTGAACAGGGGGATTCCTGGTGCCAGCTTCAGCCTAATGCCAACCCTTCAGCCTGGCCTGCCCTTGTGCAGGATGGAACGAGGGGTTGGTGCAGCTACCACCGAGCTGTGCCCTCATCCATCACAACAGCCCTTCTCTGCCAGTTACCACCCATGCTCATCCACTCTCCTCTGTGAATCAAGCTAGCTATCAGCACCAACTCCATGAAATGCCTGCCAGGATAGGGCACATCTCCATGGGGACTGGGGGCTTGGGGCCGAGCTTGGGAGAAGGACCAAATCAAGGGGCAGAGACCTTGTGGACAGTGGGGTTGTTGGAGGGAGCGAGCATCTCTCTGCCTCGTCATCCTCCTCCACAACCTCTTCCTCTTCATGGAAGCTTTGCCTCCCCTCTAACCTCAACACAGGTGCCTCTAAGACTGATGGGTGGGACAGAGTAGGGAGATGCAGCTCAGGAGGATGAAAGCTGGGTTGGCAGGAGATGAGGAGTGGGTCAGGAAATGATGTTAGCTCAAATACCCCAGTGGTATCTCAGGGAGCATGGGATGGGGCTACAGAGGAGGGTTGAAGTGAGTACACAGGGTCGACAGATGTCAGGGGTTCCAGCAACCCGGCAATAGAAATGTAGTGGAGCGAGCAGCAGCAGCAGCAGTGGAGGTAGCGGTGGTGGTGGTGGCGGAATATCCCCCAGGATTCTGCCTCACCAACATTTGCTACTATGACAACAGCCCAGGACAATCAGAAAGGGGTTGATGCTGTGGGGGGAATGGGCAGGTCCCAAGGTGGCAGAGGAAGTGGGGGACCCCTCATCCTCCAGTGGAGGAGGGGTCAGAGCTGGGAGTCACAATCGGAACCATGAGCATTCCCGCCACCGCTCCAGCAACCCCACCCCCAACCCTGAAGTGGCCTTACAGAGCATGCTCAGCCGGTCGGACCTGGATCCCAGGGTGCTGTCCAACACTGGATGGGGGCAGATCCAGGTACAGCAGAATGTTGCCTGGGACCTGGATACAGGAGCAGCAAGTCAAAATGGGGGAAGCAGTTCCCTGCATTTCCATCTCAAGCTGTTAGTTCTACTGGTCGGGCATCTACTTACCCCGCAAGCAACAGCACAATGACTACTGATCCATCTGCTGGGGCCCGCTATGCCTACTATGATCACTGGTCCTGGCCCTGTACCTTCAAGGCGGCTGGGATGACGAGTCAAATTGTGCTCCACCATCCAACATGCGGAATTCTGCTCCCTCAGGATGCCAGTGAAAGATATTGATGGCAGCCAGGGAATGACAGTGGAGCCTGGGCGATGTCAGTACTTCAGAGAGCCATGGCAAAGGCTGGGGCAGTGAGGAGGCAGGAGGAGAGACCGCAGAGGCGGGAGGGAACTGGAGAGATTTCGGGAGAACAGGGTGGCGGAAGAGAGAGTGGCTGGGGAGGTGGTCAGGAGGGAGAAGGGGACTGCAGGGGTTGGAAAGAGATGGGTAGGGAGGTGGAGGTGGAGGGACAAAGAGGGGGAGGCAACTGGGCGCAGGGCGTGAACCCAAGACAGTCAGTGGAGGCTGGGGGAAGGGAGGGGCAGAGGTGAAGGCAGCACGGACAAGGATCTTGGGGTAACATAGATGAGGGAGGCCCACAGAGGAGTTGGGGGAAGTGGAGGTGACATGGGCGGCAAACCGCACCAGGACTGGTGCATGAAGACGCATTCTACAGATACCAAACAGCCAAGCGGCAACACAGAAAGCCCCAAATCAACAGCAACACCAATCACAGACCCAACAGCCACCAGGAGGCTTGGGCAGGTCAGGAGGGTCCTCCACCCAGAATCAGAACCAAAACTCGGGCTGGACTGCTGGCCCCATCCTCAGATCCCTGTTGGGCCTGCTGAGGCCCTGAGCCCAGCGGGTGGGAGGAGCCCTCCCCACAGTCCATCACCCGCAAGATGGAGATTGATGATGGCACTTCAGCCTGGGGTGATCCACCTGCTACAACAGCAAGAATGTGAACCTGTGGGATAAAAACAGTGCCCCCTCTGGTCAGCCACCACCACTTCAAGGCCAAACTCAACAGGGTCCACCTACATCCGTACAACAGCCACCATCAAGGAGACAGCCTGCGATCCCAGCTAACCGGGACTCAAACCCTGGCAATGCACCTGGAATGGGTAGCTATGACCGATTTATTCCTTCGAAGGCCAACAACTGGCATTTCTGGCAGATTCTTTAATCTGATATTCTCTTTATTACCAGGCCCAGGTATGTGGGGAGGGGTGGCAACCTTGTTGGACAATCTGTGGATAATGGCACTGCTTCCTGGGGGCAGACTTCTGATGCACCATCTGGCTGGGAGACCCAGATAACTCAAGCAAAACTGCTGGTTGGGGAAACCCCTCATCTAAATCTGGTAAGACACTTCAAGGAGCTTTCATTGTAAAGCAAATGTGTTACTCCTCAGGACATTGCATGACCAATTTTTGCATGTCCCATAGGTTCAAAGTCTGTGCAAGAGAGCTGGGGCAAGGAGAGGGGCCCAGTTCAGCCTCTCGACACTCCAGTTGGGATGAGGAGGAGGACGTTGGTGGAGTTTGGAACACCACAGGCTCACAGACCAGCAGCAACTACAACTCTGGTGGCTGGGGGCAAGGCCGGGGGAAAAGAGGCAACATCAAGGTATTTTTGTGGTTAGGATCTGCTTGCTCAATTTTGTTTTATATCTAAGCTGTGGAACTATGAAAGGACATCTTTCTGATTGAGGGTTATGTTTGCTACATTGCATGTTTCTGTTTGTTCCCTAAGGGTGGAGGTGGAGAAAACTGGATGAACCCAATAACACGACAATTCCAAAATATGGCACTCATGGTAAGCCCTATTAATTATGTCTCGGAAGAAAGGATGGTGACGATGCATTTTCTGTTGAAGGGTAGGTAGCATAAACTTAACCACATGTAAAATATGGATTTGCATTAGAATACTCATCAAAAAGTCCCAATACAAAGGTGCACCTCACTTTTCAATTTTTTGAGTTATTACATAAAACTGATCAGAATGCCAGAAAGAATATTTGCGGGATGTGACATGTATTGGAGGACCCGGCAAGCCAGTCTATTCCCTATAATGCAAGCCCTCTGCCTATATGCTACATAGCTTTATTCAAGCCTGTCTCAAAATGCAACACTGCCTCTTTAAAACAAATAAGCTCTTTACCTGACTCGTCTTTTAAAGGTGTCTAGAAATGTACATGTTTTGTGCTTTTGTAGGAAGCAATCACTCGCCTATTACTGACTACAAATTATCTATAACTGAGCTAATAACTTAGTAACTAGCAAAGGAGCTTCCAGTGGCGCAGCGGTCTAAGGCACTTCATCTCAGTGCACAAAGGCTTCACTACAGTCCCTGGTTTGAATCTAGGCTGCATCAATTTCAGCCATGATTGGGAGTCCCATAGGGGTGTTTGGCGGGGTAGGCCATCATTGTAAATAAGAATTTGTTCTTAACTGACTTGCCCTAATTAAATAAGGATAAAAAAATAAGATAAACAAAAATGTGCACTTGACTACATGAGTACCCTTATTCTACTTCTCCTCTGGTGATGTAGAGGTTAATCCAGGCCCTGCAGTGCCTTGCTCCACTCCCATTCCTCAGGCCCTCATTTGTTAACTTCTGCAACCGTAAAAGCCTTGGTTTCATGCATGTTAACATTAGAAGCCTCCTCCTAAGTTTTTAATCACTGCTTTAGCACACTCTGCAACCCGGATGTCCTAGTTGAATCCTGGTTTAGGAAGGCCACCAAAAACCCTGAAATTTCCATCCCCTAACTATAACATTTTCTGACAAGATAGAACTGCCAAAAGGGGCTGAGTTAGCCTGCAGAGTTCTGTCTTACTATCCAGGTCTGTGCCCAAACAATTTGAGCTTCTACTTTTTTTTAAATTCACCTTTCCAGAAACAAGTCTCTCACTGTTGCCGCTTGGTATAGACCACCTACTGATCCCAGCTGTGCCCTGGACAACATATGTGAATTGATTGCCCACCAGCTATCTTCAGAGTTTGTGTCGTTAGGTGACCTAAACTGGGACATGCTTAACACCCCGGCCATCCTACAACCTAAGCTTGATGCCCTCAATCTCACAAAAATTATCAATGAACCTACCAGGTACAACCCCAAATCTGTAAACACAGGCACCCTCCTAGATAAATTCCTTACCAACCTGCCCTCTAAATACACCTCTGCTGTCTTCAACCAGAATCTCAGCGATCACTGCCTCGTTGCTTGTGCAGCCTGCGTTCAACGACCACCCCTCATCACTGTTAAACGCTCCTGAAAACACTTCAGCGAGCAGGACTTTCTAATCGTCCTGGCCCGGGTATCCTGGAAGGATATTGACCTCATTCCGTCAGTAGAAGATGCCTGGTAATTCTTTTAAAAGTGCTTTCCTCACAATCTTAAATAAGCATGCCCCATTCAAAAAATGTAGAACCAGGAACAGATATAGCCTGTGGTTCCTCCAGACCTGACTGACCTTGACCAGCACGAAAACATCCTGTGGCGTACGGCATTAGCATCAAATATCCCCCGCGATATGCAACTTTTCAGGGAAGTTAGGAACCAATATACACAGGCAGTTAGGAAAGTAAAGGCTAGCTTTTCAAACAGAAATCTAGATCCTGCAGCACATACTCCAAAAATTCTGGAACACCTGTAAAGTCCATGGTGAATAAGAGCACCTCCTCCCGGCCCACTGCATTGAGGCTAGGAAACACTGTCACCACCGGTAAATCCACAATAATTGATAATTTCAATAAGCAATTTTCTCGGTTGGCCATGCTTTCCACCTGGCCACCCCTACCCTGGTCAACACCTCTGCACCACCCACAGCAACTTGCCCAAGCCTCCCCATTTCTCCATCACCCAAATCCAGATAGCTGATGTTCTGAAAGAGTTGCAAAATCTGGTCCCCCTACAAATCAGCCAGGCTAGACAATCTGGACCCTCTAAAATTATCCAAAATTGTTGCAATCCCTATTACTAGCCTGCTACATACAGTGGGGCAAAAAAGTATTTAGTCAGCCACCAATTGTGCAAGTTCTCCCACTTAAAGATGAGATGCTTGTAATTTTCATCATAGGTACACTTCAACTATGAAAAAAAAAATCCAGGGAAATTCACATTGTAGGATTTTTGAATGAATGTATTGCAAATTATGGTGGCTTTGGACTTTTTGTCAATCACCACATTCTTATCGGTAGACTCGACAGACTTGGCTTCTCAAATGACTGCCTCACCTGGTTCACCAACTACTTCTCAGAGTTCAGTGTGTCAAATGGAAGCCCTGTTGTCCGGACCTCTGGCAGTCTGGGGTGCCACAGGGTTAAATTCTCGGGCCTACTCTTTTCTCTGTATACATCAATGATGTCGCTCTTGCTGCTGGTGATTCTCTGATCCACCTCTATGCAGACGACACCATTCTGTATATTTCTGGCCCTTCTTTGGACACTGTGTTAACTAACCTCCAGACAAGCTTCAATGCCGTACAATTCTCCTTCCGTGGCCTCTAACTGCTCTTAAATGCAAGTTAAATGCAAGTTAAACTAAATGCCCGCCTGTCCAGCGTCACAACTGTGGACGGTTCTGACTTAGAATATGTGGACAACTACAAATATCTAGGTGTCTGGTTAGACTAAACTCACATTAACCTCTTGAAGCTAGGGGGGCACTATTTTTACGTTTGGAAAAATAAAGTTCCCAAAGTAAACGACCCCTATTTCTCAGGACCAGATGCTAGAATATGCAGATAATTTACAGATTAGGATAGAAAACACTCTAAAGTTTCCAAAACTGTCAAAATCTTGTCTGAGTTAAACAGAACTGATATTGCAGGCTAAAACCTGAGAAAATCCGATCAGGAAGTGCCCCTGTTTTGAAATCTCATTTCTTATGCATCCTATTGTGCATTTAAAGGGATATCAAAGATTCTTTTTCTCTCCCTAAGGTGTCAACAGTCTTTAGACACAGTTTCAGGCTTTTATTTTGAAAACTGAGCGTGAAGGATCACATTGCGTAAGTGCACAGGTGGGGGCTCTCGGAGTGAGTTGGTGCGCAAATTGAGTAAGGCGGCCATTGTTCCTCCCAGCTGTTATGGAAAAGCTACACACTCTGTTGATATATTATCGAATATATATATATATATATATTTTTTAAACTACCTGAGGAATGATTATAAAAAAACGTTTGACATGTTTATGTGGACATGAAGACTATTTGGAATTTCCGTCTGCGTTGTCGTGACTGCTCTTTCTGTGGATTTCTGAACATAACGCGACAAACAAACGTCGGTATTTTGGGTATAAAAATAATCTTTATGGGCAAAAGGACATTGCTGTGTAACTGGGAGTCTCGTGAGTGAAAAAATCCGAAGATCATCAAGGTAAACGGTTCATTTGATTGCTTTTCTGATTTTTCGTGACCAAGCTTCCTGATGCTATCGATAAACTTACACAAACGCTTGGATTGCTTTTGCTGTAAGCATAATTTCAAAATTTGAGACGACTGGGTGATTAACAAAAGGCTAAGCTGTGTTTTCCTATATCGCACTTGTTTTTTCATGAATATGAATATTTTCTAGTAATATTATTTGACTGTTGCGCTATGCAATTCAGCGTTGCTGATGACAATTATCCAGGATCCGGGAGGGGTGGTTCAAAGAGGTCACATTAAGCATCTCCAATCCAAATTACATCTAGAATCGGCTTCCTATTTAGCAACAAAGCCTACTTCTTCACTAATGCTGTCAAACATACCCTCGTAAAACTGACTATCCTACCGATCCTCGACCCGGCGATGTCATTTACAAAATACCCACCAACACTCTACTCAGCAAACTGGATGCAGTTTATCACCCAGTGCCATCCGTTTTGTCACCAGAGCCCCATTTACACCCACCAATGCGACCTGTATGCTCTTGGTGACATGCCCTCGCTTCATATTCCTTCGCCAAACCCACTGGCTCCAGGTCATCCATACGTCTATGCTAGGTAAAGCCCCGCCTTATCTCAGCTCACTGGTCACCATAGCAGCACCCAAGCGCTCCAGCAGGTATATTTCACTGGTCACCCCCAAAGCCAATTCCTCATTTGGCTACCTTTCCTGGAATGAATTGCAAAAATCACTGAAGCTGGAGACTCATATTTCCCTCACTAATTTTAAGCACCAGCTGTCAGAGCAGCTCACAGATATTTACACCTGTACACTAGCCCATCTGTAAATATCCCATCCAACTACCTCATCCCCATACTGTTATTTATTTATTTGCTCCTTTGCACCCCAGTATTTCTACTTGCACATCTATCACTCATGTTTAATTGCTAAATTGTAATTATTTTGCCACTATGGCCAGTTTATTGCCTACCTCCCTTACCTCATTTGCACACACTTTATATAGACTTGAACTCGATTGTATTATTGACTGGATGCTTGTTTATTCCATGTGTAACTCTGTTGTCGCTTTGCTTTCTTGGCCAGGTCGCAGTTGTAAATGAGAACTTGTTCTCAACTAGCCTACCTTGTAAAATAAAGGTTTAATAAAAAACATGCAGCTCTCGCTTTGATCTCAAACCAACCCTATCTGCTCATGACTGCTCATGCTGTAAACACAGTCCAGTTCAAAGTAAATGGCACAGATCCATATATGGCAACAGACCATTTGCATATAGAACTACTGCAGCTCTGATATGTTTATGCCGTCCCGGGCTGTGTAGCGTACGGGCTGACTAGTGAGTGTCAATGCAATAAATTCTACTCAATATGTTCTGCTTACATTAATATTTATTGCATATTTTTGTTTTGGTATGTTACATTGAAAGTGGCTCATATTGTATTGATTTGATCATAATTGCCACAGTAAAGGAATACGTTGATGGTGTTAACAAGAAACTCTAGAACAGTGTTCACCAACCTTTTTGAGTCAAAGTATAAGCTGAGATCTACCGCTAATTTTTTACCTACTTAAATCAACCTATGCAACATTAACCAGTTGAAAACAGTACTGTAGTGATCAGGTTTGTGCAGTAAGCTATAGGCCCAATACGTTATCACCACATAGTAGCTTTGCTTGAGTTGCCCTGCCAATGCATTTTTGTTAGGGCCATTAAAAAAATATATATATATATATATATTTCAAAGTTTGAGAGTAGGCTATACGATCACACTGGTAATAGATCCATTGTTGTATTACTTGTGAGACATGGCTGCGTGAGCACACATTTAAATAGTTTGCTTTTTAGTTTACTGTTCTCATGGGGCCCGGCATCTGATGTTCAGTCTCAGCGGAGGGAGGAGCAGCATACAGGACTGCCTCTTAACATCCCTTCGGTCTCCCTTTCCTCCACTGACCAAAAAGGACACAGTCTTCCAGCTGATTGCAAAACCCGAATTCCACCGCATTATTGCACAAATACATGTTACTCCTATGAACAGAGAAAGGGAAATATTAATCTTTTAAAACAACCCAAGCCGCTAATAAAGAAACGCAGCTCTCGATAGCTACTTCCCTACTCATTCATTACTGCTGCAGTGCATGTTGTAGCACTGAGTGGAAATTGGATGAACTCTCATTCATGGCTTCTAAGTGTTGACAGCGCTGAGTTAAACTTGAACCCTCTGTAAACTCTTTGCTGTATTCTTTGGGTCTCTCTGGTCATGGTTTTGAAAACTGTAGTATCAACTTTGCTGTAGCTTCCTTTTATGCAGCTACGTTACTGCAAACATGGTCATCTGAGCCATCCGATTGGCCAGTGGTAGACGTAAAGTGCACTTTGGTCTCTGGGCCCACCGGGAAGGCAGAGATTGTGCCTGAAGACACATGAAATGGTTCAAAATGGCAACAGTTCACCTAGCTGGTGCACAGGGCAGTTGAATTGGGTGTGCCTACTGCCAACAGTGGTAAAAATAGGAACACACATTGCTTTATCGTTTGGAATCCCTTTACGATCAACTAGTCGATCATGATTGACCGGATGGTGACCACTGAACTTTCTAGAGCAGTGAAGCTCAATCTTGTGCATCTCTCTGTGGGTTAATATTCCTGTGTGGCAGTCCCAGGGAGCTGTGTGGCATGCACACAGTTTAGAGGACCATTGGTTAGCACTGCTCGAGTCAGCCAGTTGCTGTCAACACCTAGCTTACAGCTACATTAAAGTAAACCATAATTTTGGAAATGCATAATGCCTTCAAACCAGTTACCTTAGCAAGCCAGATAATTTTATGTTAGCCTGCTAGCTAGCCAATCACCACTATCGACATGGCTAAGTAGTAAGCCAGAGAACAACTAGTCTAGCACTGGGAGGAACCCACACAAAAAAAAAGCCAGGAGATATAAAGTAAAGGGAGTGGAGACTTAACACTGTACGGCTGAGTTAGCTACCAAAGAGCCAAGGAGAGGGAGAGTCTGCATGCTAATCCAATAGTGATTTATAGTGCGGTAAATCCACATTGACACGGTTTATCTCATCACTGCTGACACTCGATGTACCTGTAGGAAATCGAGCAGCAGTGGTCAACTAGATTTAGCCGCAGGACGGTCTGGAACATATTTCTTTTATTTATTATTTTACCAGGTAAATTGACTGAACACAGTCTCATTTACAGCAACGACCTGGGGAATAGTTAGTGGGGAGGAATGAGCCAATTGTGAACTGGGGATTGTTAGGTGACCTTGATGGTTTGAGGGCCAGAGAATTTAGCCATGACACTGGGGTTAACACCCCCTACGATAAGTGCCATGGGATCGTAAATGACCTCAGAGGCAGGACACCCGTTTAACGTCCCATCTGAAAGACTGCACCTTACACAGGGTAGTGTCCCCAATCACTGCCCTGGGGCATTGGGGGATATTTTTAGACCAGAAGAAAAGAGTGCCTCCTACTGGCCCTCCATCACCACCTCTAGCAGTATCTGGTCTCCCATCCAGGGACTGACCAGGACCAACCCTGCTTAGCTTCAGAAGCAAGCCAGCAGTGGTATGCAGGGTGGTATAATGCTGGCTGATAATTACAAATAATTTGTAGTCTGCAAATGATTCACGATAAGCCCAAAAACCGATATGTTTGACTAAAACAATCATTTCAAACCTTGCTTACATTTTTATACAATCACGTCTTTTATTATGCTTAGGAATACTTGGAACAGATTTCCAAAATGTAAATCACTTAACTTATTTATTGGTGTTTTTAGTCTTATGTCCAACAATGAACCATAGACATTTATAAAAAAAAAAAAAAAATGCACACAGAACTTGCCCCCAAATAAGGCCTCCAGTTGGGGAACCCTGAAATAGAGCTTGCAGGCTTCACAAACAACGCTCGGCACAACACCTGGTTTCATTATGAATCCTGCCTTCCACTGGTTATACTAAGCCATTGAAGTCCTCCGGGTGAAATGAGCACTGCATACAGTAAGATGTGCGCACGGTTCCCATACTCCAAACACACAGGAGTAGAGGCGTTTCAGTTTTTGGCATGAATTTATGTGGTTTCTTATTAGTGGATACATAGTATCTCACCATGATTTGGAATGTAATTACATGCTAGCTTGGCTAGTAGCTAACGTTGGCCAACTGGAACTAGCTAGGTATCATAGATTCTCAAGATGATGTTCTGAAGAGGTTTTAAATAACGCTAAAACATAAGTGTTTGTAGTAATGGTTAACCAGATCGATTTGATCACTCTTACTTTGAGTAAAAACGACGCTTACTACTCTTTTAATAGGCGAGGACTTGAGTCTTGATAAAAAGTTGGAAGGAGATAAGAGGGGGATGAACGACTACAGCGGTGAAATGGAGAGGAGGAAGAGGTGGTGGAGGCTACCGTATGCCCAGTTCCAAAGACATGGGGCCTGGAGACATGGGACCTTACAGTGACAAGGTAAGTGAGTCATACTCCTGTCAAGCGGTTCAAGGTGTCCTTAAAGCTGTGCTAAGCAGTGTTTGCATGGTCTGTCGATTGGCCTAGGTGGAGGGAGGCTAGATATGTTGACCCTATCAGTAGCTAGCCAGCTAACATCAACTAGCTTTTTTGTCAACTAACTTTATAGATATTTTCATTTTATCAGCTCTCACTGTTCCTTTTTATCATTTTTTATTTTTAACTGTACTCTTCTGTATTTCGTTCCAGATGGGTGGTCATGGTTTATTTGGTGGCAGCGGTGGGATGCCTCCGTCTCGAGAATGCGCCAGCCTAGGATGCATCCATGAACCCCTCCCAAGGGTTACGCGGACAAGTCCCTCATCAATTCATGTCTGCGCAGTCGTTGCCTGTGTTGTACCTCACGAATATTAATGTTTATTTAGAAAGTTGTTCCACGTTGGGTATGAGCAGGTGCTCCGAAAGTCAATAACAATATATTTTCTAGCTTGTCTTTTAGATTACCATTTTGGAATATTGGCCAGGTTGTCTAACAAATCTCTACATTCTATATCCAGAGGCATTTTTCTTTCTCAGTGTCCACAATGCTAATACACATTTTTTCACGTCACAGGTGCCGGGTCCCATGCTAAAGCAGATACCCTCTCCTGGCAGCAGTGTTGGAGGAGTAGGTGTCGGAGGAGGGTGTTCCCACCTCAGCTCTCGCCACAGCAACTTGCCGTGCTTAGTAACATTTACCCTCATGTGCAGCAATTCCACCTGGTAAATATAGTCTCTGCCTCGATGTTGTGGTTCAGGCCGTCTGAACCGTTTATCACAATTTTCAAAATTGCTCAGTAATTCAAATAATCTTGTATTGATTGGATATCAAGTAATTGCAACTGTAAAACTGCTACTACACTAGCTCTCTCAGTGGAATAGAATAGTAAAACTACTTTGTGCCTGCCAACCCCCAGGCTTGTCAGCTCCTTCTGCAGCAGCAACAGCAGCAGCAGCTCCTGCAGAACCAGAGGAAGTTGCCCAGCCTATACGCCAGCAGACTGATCCACAGCAGGTACTGAACGTCCCATAGTAGTGTAGTGCCTTATCACTATGCAGTTCGGACTAATTTCAATATTAGATGCAATACTTGTGCTAGACTTTCAGTATGTAGTAGCTTTCTAGCCAGCTTGTCTTTAGTCTCTTGATGCAGAGTTTGTGTACATATTTTTCAATCTTTTCTCTTACCCTATGTCTCCATAGCTGGCTAGAATCATGGCTATTCTGCAACAACAGAGACAGCAACAACAGGGAGTGGTAGGCGGAGGCAGTGGGAGCTCCAAACTGTCCCCATCTCTTGGAGGGGCACCAAAACAGCCGATGGCAGACTCGATGCCCCACCCTGGTATGGGTGGCCCCTTGTCAGATCTTCATGCCAAAACACAGGCAATGTACTCTGGTAAGTTGCTTAGGTTTGGTCTTCGTTATTATCTCTCTAACACATTTCAGTCCAATCTGTCAGTTTAGAGCAGTCTACTCAGTATGACGTCAAAGGCAAACCATTACTAAATCATATCCAACTAATTTGTGTAAACAGTAGCTCGTATATCACTGTTGCCGTGACGAAAGTCTTTCATTTAAATCACCTAGCAGCTATTCCGTGATGTTCGATTTCAGGGGATTACACTGGCCCAAGTTTTATCAACACAGCCATCTTTGCTCATGACTGCAGTGAATGAACCATCTGACCATGTTTTTTCTGTTATATCAGGTCTTGCTCCCGGAGGCAATCTGTCTGGGCTGGAGCTGGGCTCCATGGTGGGGGGGGTGAAGGATGGAGGGGGGCAGCAGTCCCGCTTCAAATGGATGATGGAGGGTCACTCTCCGGCCCCCTCTCCCCCAGATACAGCCCATCACAAGAATGGTGAGTCATTAAAATCCAATGTCTTGCTAATTACATGAATAATCACACCTATATAAAGCCATAAAAGGAAAAGCCATGTCAAACTGACAAATGATTTGTATTTCTGTTTTTGTCTTGTGTGCTATTGCAGGTCCTTTACCCATGGCCATGAAAGTTCGAGAGGGCTCCCCATATTCACAGTATGAGTTGCTCGGAGTTGATGGGTTGGGAATGACCCCTCAGGGCCCTTCTGACAACTGGCACCGTACCCCTGGAAGCAAGATGGGCACCGTGACTGGGACATCCAGCTGGCCCCCAGGTAAACTGCTTTCAGTATTCCAAGTTCCTAATGCACAATTTTGAAATGCACATATGAAACATTGCAGTTGCAAAAAATGTCAATATTGCCAGGCTCAGTAGTCTTCCCTGTGTTTTTTCTGCGGTGACAGAGTTCCAGCCTGGAGTGCCCTGGAAAGGCATCCAGAGTGCCGACCCGGAGTCGGACCCGTACATGACCCCTGGCAGTGTGCTGGGCTCCCATGGACCCTCCAGCCTCAGTGACTCTGACCACCAGTTACTGCGAGACAATACAGGTACTCACTGTTTAATCACTGCTTCTGTATAAGTATTGAATGAGATTAAACCTATTGGCACAACTTGGGCTGTTGCAGTGACCGTATTACTGGCGGTCACGGGCAGTCAAACTGCCTGGTGGGAAAAGCATCCTCCATTTGCTATTTAAGTGCATAGATTACTTTTTTATTTTTTTTTTTATTTATCCCGCTGCCCCTGTTTTGGTACAGGTGCAATGGTCCGTTCTAAATCAAAACAAATTTCGCAATATATGTTATTTAGAATATGTAAAGATAAGATTAAATCAAGAATAGTCTGATGGGGGGACAATTAGGGTTGCAAAGCTTCTGTAAATTTCCGGACATTTTCCATGGGAAGTTGAGCCCCGGAATTTTGCTTACATTAAATTCAAAAAGTTAGCTTATAACAGTGAACCTTTTATTTTGTAGGATACATATAAGGCAATTGTAGGTCTTGTGGCATATTTTGGTTAAACTATCCCCAATTCAATGGAATTGCAACCCTCTGCATGCACAGTGCATTCTTCCATCACATGTAGAGCTGATTCTCAAGATCTTGCACACTAATGAGATGCTGTTGAGCCCACACTACTACACTGTCTGAGCCAAGGACTACATGCTTTCTGGTAAGTTTTCATTACTGTACTGGGTAGGGTGGATATATTTTATGACATAAATTATTTTTTATTAACTAGTAAGTAGTAGCCTACAGCAAAGTGTTTAAATTATTTCTAACTTGTTAGCAATTTCTGCTAGTTAGTTTTGTTTCCATGTGGGTTTTAGTTTGCTTGAGCCTGTTAACTGGGGAGGTTAATTCACCTGTTTCCATATATGTTTCATTTTAAACCATTTATCTTACAAAGGAGTTGTTTAATCTAACTGCTTAACTATTTATCTGTACATGGAATTGTATTTGTTTTTATTTACTCTTTTAAAAAAACTTTTTTTTTTTTTAAACTTTTACAGGAAAATGCCATGGGCACTATCTGATGTGTTGAGACATTTCACAGCAGCTAATGTAGAAGGAAAGGCTGTGTACATTTGCAAGTACTGTGCCAAATCATATGTGAAGAATGCAACAGATTAAGAATCATTTGGCCAAGTGCATAAAGTTCCCTCACTGTTCACAACAAGCAACCTCTGACAAAAGTACCTCTACTTCTATTCGAGGTGAAAATGACAAATCAGACATCTTAATGATAGCAACAGCTCATGGTCCTCCTGGAATCAGAAGTTGTTTTTGACTCAATGGAGGAACGTAGTCAGAGAAATGCTGATTAATGTCTTGCTCGAGCTGTGTATGCAACTGGTTCACCTCTGATGCTCACAGGCAATGTGTATTGGAAGAGATTTCTGAATGTACTTCGCCTAGCATACACCTCTCTAGGGCAGAAAATAGGTACTGCCCTGCCCATTTCACTGTTTCTCCAAGCAGAGGAAACTGCAGTTCTGAAATGCATCAAAAAGTGTGAAGACTTCTGCCAGAAGCCCATACACGCCGCAGCGTACATGTTGGAGCCCAAGTATGCTGGCAAGAGCATCCGGTCTGGTGCAGAGATCAACAAGGCCTATGGTGTCATCACTACCGTGTCTCGCCACTGTGGCCTAGATGAGGGAAAGGTTCTTGGCAGTCTGACGAAGTACACTTCCAAGCAAGGGCTTTGGGATGGAGATTCAATATGGCAGTTGTGCCAACATATTTCATCAGCCACCTGGTGGAAGGGACTTTGTGGATCTGAGGCTTTTTCCCCTGTTGCCTCCACCATCCTCCAAATCTTACTAATATTAGCCTCCTCAGAGCGCAACTGGTCCTTGTTTGGGAACATACACACCAAAGTACTCAACAGGCTAACCAATACAATGGTTGAAAAATTGGTGGCCATCTGGGCAAATTTGAGGCTTTTTGAACCTGACAATGAGCCATCCTCAAGGTTGGAAAGTGACAGTGAAGATGAGGCCTCAGTCTGTTCAAGAGGTGGACATTGAGGAGGTCTGGGAAAGACATGGAAGACAACCAAAGCTTTAGTTTCTAGACTATCAATGTTGAAAAAAAGTTTTTGGGAGATGCGATGGATCATTGGGGATCATTCAATATTCCCTTTCTTTTGTTGTTCAGTGAAAACATCCCACGTGAAGAGTCAATTCATTGAATTCAACTTAAAATTAAGTAACTAAAACATTTGTAATTCTATTGAAAGGATTTAATCATTTACAATTGTCTGCTAATGGTAAGGTTTGTTTCTGTCTCCATATTATATGGTAAATATATCCAATGCAAAAAACACATGTCACGTCTTTGGCATCATTAGATTGAAAACTGTTATTTTATCAAATCAATTCTCTGTAATTAATAGTAGTGGCTACTGGGTGTGGACTGAAGTGCGGTAAAGACAAAGTCACTACACAGTTGATAATTATATTAATTGAAATGCTAATCCTTTGCCCATGAACACACTCATTTGGGAATAATTGCAATCAATATATATTTACTCTCAGTGTGTCGTTGTGATCTCTGTTGGAATCGTCAGTCCTTCTGTTGGGAAGTCTTTCGTGGATACCATCCAGAAATGTTCTTATAGATGAGATGTTTCGGCTGTTGCTCTTATTCTGTCAGGATCGATAGTCTCAGAGTTGAACCATTTCCTGCATAGTCAATGCTCCACGTGGTATGGTTAGAAATTCAACAACCATTACAACCTTTAGTTTAAACTGAGTTTTTTTGTGGTCTCTACTCAAACCTTTGCCCCCTCAGCTGACTGCGGGAGGCAGGGTCTGAAAATGATTTCTTCAGGTGGGGGTTTTATTCGTAACAGTAGAAAAGGGCTGTCCCATGAGCCAGATCATGTCTGCTCATGGGGGGCGGGCCAATGACTTAGTTAAACTTTTTAAAGGGAATACAATTCTCTCACATTAAGGGTTTAACATAGCATTCCATCATTTCACAAATGGTTTAATCTTTACTCATTCATTTTATACAACAATAACTCTGTTTATAATGTATAAACAGAGTTATGGTAATGTGTATTGTCTTTCATGAGGTCACAAACATGAAACAAAACAGACCAACAGTAGCTGGCTTCTCCACCGACTGTTTACGCATTCTCCAAAACATGGATATTTTTCTGTGATGTAGAAGAAATTACTTTGTTCTACTGTGAAACTCTCTATATACTGCATGAACAGGAGAGTCTCCTCGAATTTACGACATGAGATAACAGAACATGTCTGTAGGAGAGCGAAAGAGAGGGATGCCACTATACCCAGAAAGGGGGCCACGTCATGACACGTTTAAATGGTATTAATATTCATTTGTATATATTCCCCAAAATGTGCAACCCTAGTGACAATGTTAGCCTACCACTTGTAAATGATCACTTGTGAAAATGTTTTAATAAGGTTTGTATCACAACTAAAGTGGCCAAATAACTTCTTCAAATGAAGCATTAATCTGCTTTAAAAGGGGTGTAGAGCCTAACTGGCATACATGAGCAGCGAGGAGTTCGCATCCCCACAACTGGGGATGCAACAGCACAGGTAGCGTCATTCTCTGATATGAACAACTTTAAGGTCTAGTCCAATAGTTGAGACTGAGCTGCTAACCAAAGCTCTGTAAATGGATTGAAATGAGCTATGTTTCCCTTCTCTCTGTTGCAGGGCCAAACCCCTCCCTCAACACCTTGCTGCCTTCACCAGGTGCCTGGCCCTACAGTGCCTCAGACAACCCCCTTGGCAATGCACACAGCACAGGTATTGATATTCTCTAATATGAACAGCTTTAAGGTCTAATATTTGAGAGAATGAGCTGCTAACCAAAGCTCTGTAAATTGATGATATATTGAAATTCGCTGTTTCCTTTGTCATCTATTTTGGTCTGTTGAAAGTTGTGCTTGTTTCCTCAGCAAAGTACTCTGACTACAAACCCAGCTGGCCCCCCCAGAGCCCATTGGACACAATAAGCCGTGGAAGACCAGTCGCATCAGTTCCCAGCTGCCACGCCCCCTCCTGGACTGACCAGTCAGAAACTGGCCTCGACATCCCTATGGGGCAGCGGAGCCCGCGTTTGACCAGGGGCTGGGGAGGGGCGGGGGCAGTCAAGATTCAAGATTTGGGACAGGTAATATTATATATCTGGATCAACCCTGTAGTGATTTTAACTGTTTCCTGGCTAACTTGATACAAAACCATTTATAGCTGTTGGGTTTTCAGAACTCATTGTAGTAAGATATTTATTAGATACTGGCTTTACAACAGAAAAATATTGAAAGACTACCCTTTGTTTCTGACTGCCCCTCTTTCTCTCCTCCGTAGGCTCAGCGTGGAATGATGGTGTGGCCTCCAGAGGCAGCTGCTGGCTACTGCTCAGCAATCTCACCCCTCAGGTACAGATGGAGAGAATTGATAAAGATGTTAGCACTAGCACCTATGAGCAGGAGGGAATGAGCAGAAGGATGGGGGGCCTATGGATTATGTTGTGGGTGATTTTGAATTTTATGTTTTCTGACCCATCATCGAAGTGGAATTTATCACAGCTATTAAATAAAATGGCCATTGAGAGAGAGGTGGGTGTGAATTTCTTGTTCATCAGCATTCTCCTTCAGTGTATCCTATGCAAATGAGCCGGTGTCATGCGTGACCCAAGTGTAATTGGATTGTGAAGTTGGCTGATCCATTTAATCAATTAAGGATTGCATGAATGAAGTTGGCATGAAAGGGCTGCTAAGGGAAAAACAGAATGGGGAAATGTTTAATTCCACTGCCTACCCTTTTACAGTCTCACACTTCCCCACCAGACACACTGGTATCCCACTACATTTTTGTTCTCCTACAGATTGACGGGGTTCCACGCTACGGACTATCTGTATGCAGCATGGCCCCCTGCTGACCTTTCACCTCGGCCTGACCCAGGGCAGCGCCTGATTCGTTACAGCACACGTCCAGGAAGCAGCCAAGGCCCAGGGTGCACTGCATGTAGGCTACTACCCCTCTACATACTAACAAACGCTGTGCTGCTGCCTAGTGTAATGCTAAATGCCTGTAATTAAATATTTACAAATTCGCCTAATGTTAGCTCCATGCAGAATGTTTTTTATTTTATTTTTTATTTTACCTTTAATGCTGAATTGGAGCCTGATGGCCATTCAGTTAGTACAATTTCTACTACTTCACCTGTTTTACTAAAGGACACTGATATATTTTGTTTTCTCCAGGTGTGTTCTGGGGAACACCACAATCCTGGCAGAGTTTGTGAGTGAGGAGGAAGTGGCTCGCTATTTTGCACATTCCCAGGTTGGAGGTGTGGAGGGGGCCAGCCCAGGGGCAGGGGCGGCCCAGGGCTCGTCAGGAACGCACACAGTGGTGTGCAACAGCGGAGGGGGCTCCCCGGGGAGTGAACGAGCAGCAATTGGAGCAGGAAACAATTTGGGTGGAAACAGCGGTGGAGGAGGGGTTCTGGGTAGTGTGGGGCCTTCCAGCTCCGGCTGGCAAAGTTTGATGGTACGGCAGCTCTCCAGAGGCCACCCCAGCCCAAGGTCCTGGGCTTGGTATTTTTGCTCAGTGGAGCGCCAACGGCTGGGAAGGGGGTAGGGGTGGGGTGGGACGGGGTAGAGGCAGGAGGTCTGGGCCTGGGGTGGTGTGACCCAGGTTACTCCAGCAGCAGCTTGTGGGGTCCACCCCAAATGGAGGACAGGCAGCAAATGGGCAGCCCAGCTGCCCTGTTGCCTGGTGACCTGCTGGGAGGAGTGGCTGACTCCATCTGACACACCTTCACATAAGTATATATTTAGAGACACAACATACACTGGGAAACACAAATACATATATATATAAATGACTAAATATAACCACGTAAACACACGCATACACATATAACTGACTAAATATAACCACGTAAACACACACATACATATATAAATGACTAAATATAACCACGTAAACACACAAGCAGAAATGTGAGACATGCTTACACACATTCTCATGGCCAGACTTAAGCTATTCTATAAACAAATGCAGGGACTGTTAGACGTGTAAGGCCTTTTTCCACAGATGAAGATTTCAACTGCTAGACTTGAACCTGAAAAATTAGTCTGTCGGTCTGAGAGACTGGCTGGATTGCATTGTGCTTAGTAGGTGATTTGATGACAGACTTACATGGACATGCACACACCAAATACAAACTAGCCTTTGGACAGATGGGCACTGTAACAGCATTACTCGCATCATATAGGAAAACTATGTGATGCAGGACAACCTGCAGTTTCCATTCATGCCCCTTATGGAGACTGAATCAAAACATGTGCAAACACACCGCTCTGATTGATGACAACTATCTTATTGTGTATGTTAGTTTCTGTTTTGTATGGTTGTTTTTATTTTGAACATTGGAATACTGAAATGTAATTGTTCCTTTCAAATGCTGACCTCCTACTGTTGTTTTTTCTCTCAATCACGTTTTGTTACTGTTACTATGATAATTGTTGAAACTCTGGCAGTATGAGGGAACATTGCATTTCTCAGAGAGTGGGATACTGTGTTTGGAATACTCTGTGTGTGTGTGAGTGAGAAGGAGACCAAGGATAAACCCCTGTGTGTGAATGTGAGGATAATGTAGTGTGCATGTTACTGCCTGTCATGATTAGTGTGCGAGGCTGCTTACAGAAGGTCTATAAATCTGTTTTGAGTGCATTGGTATACTGCTGACTGTGTGTTCAAGAACATTGGCACTAATGCTTAGTTTTTTCTCTCATTTTAAGATTATTTTTTTTGCAGATTGTCTTTTTATAGTCCGAACTGCAATAATAAAAATGTTAATGATACAAAGAGCTGAAGGCATATGTATTGAGAAAAAGGACATGCCAAATCTTATCAAACTGTGGAGTGGTGGGGGGTTGTTTACAAAGACACAGAAAAGAGTTAATGTGCGTTTATGTTTTGTTGTGTATCGTTTTTTAAATTAAGACAGGCTTTAACACTCCTGTTCAGTGTTTCGCTTTGAGATTTTACAAATAAATTTATTTAAAAGAGAACAAGATTACTAATAAAGATGAAAGTATTGGCTTCTACTTGTCTTGTGGTCATTGAGAATTGTCCATCTATACAGAATGGCCTCTTATCCTCAGGTGTCCCAACACTGTTCACACACGGTTCCTGTGTCCACTCCACGTCACACACACTCAAAATGTGTGTCCATCTGCTATGCCATCTTAACCAATCCTATTTACTGTACAAGCCACACAGCCTGGAAGAAGCATGCACTTCTCCAGTGAGCTATCATTTATGTGCAATTAGTATGGAGTATTTATATCCTGTATGTGAAAAACCAGAGATGGGCAACTTGATGGGGGTGGGGGCCACAAAAAATCTGAACTCGTGGCTTGCGGTGTACACGTGCAATCAGAGCCAGCCCTAGTCAATTGGGGAATTTTGTTGGGCACCCCACCATACTTTAATAAAACATATTGCTATGGGGCAGGGAGAAGATGTAACAATTTTATAACACAGTTCCTGCAATTTACTAATTTTACCATAGGGTAGAGAGAAATGTTTGTATTTTTGAATCAATGGGGGAACCCCTGTCGGTAATTTGACCATGATTACTACACGTTTAGATAGCTGGCTAGACTAATTTACCAATCTAAAAAATGTTAGCTGATTAATTGGGCTAATTGAGTGACTGACGTAACAAGAAAAAAAAACTTGATGCACTACCAAATTTGGAAATTGCACCGTGTGTGTTCTACTATTCTGACTTTCAACATCAAGTTCAGACCCCAACTGAGTTCCACAAAAGGGGGAGGCTGCCAGTTGCCCATCACTGTGCAAAACCATCAGGATCTAGAGGTACCTTATGGTGACCTCCGCTGTTCTTTCACTTCTGCTGCTTGTGTCTAAACTCCAGGGTGCATGACTATGGAGATTTGATTTTGATCTCTTTTAGTCCCCATTTGGACTAATCTTCCAAGAGTCTTTAAACATTAAAATACAATTTAAAATATGAACACATTTCCACATATAATACACTATTACAAACATACATAATATACTAACATAATGACCGAATAAATACTCAATCTAAAAAATATTGATTCTCCATCTACTATAGTCCCACAACATTTCTATGTATTATATTTTAAATAGTTTTAAAATGTTTAAATGTATATATTGAAAGGTTTCTGGTTTGCTCAGTTTATTCCATTTCTTTATTGCTCTAAATCAAAATGTTATTTTTCCTATTTCTCTTTTCTGTCTGGACAACGCATAGATGGTGGACAATCTATTCCTATTATTTACGGAACGTCTGTCTCTTACCAACTGAATACCATTGTGAATAGAACTTGGCCGTTTTAAATTATGTATATTATTAAATAAAATATTCATGTACCTTTCAATTATCTTATCGATTGATGACCAACCAAGAACATTGCGCATGACTGCAACAGAAGAACCATATCTCCACCTTAAAACAATCCTTGCTGCTTTGTTCTGTGCATTCTGCAGTCTCCTAGCTTCACTTGATGATGCATTTCCCCAGACCACCGAACAGTAGTTCACCTGACTCTCAATTAATGCTTGTGTTATTTGCTGAATAATTTTTCCTGATAAATATTTAGCTATCCTTCTGATTATGCATGCTGTTTTAATATATTTTTTTTACATAGATTAGTTATTTGAGAATACCATGATAAGCAGTTGTCTAGCTGCACTCCCAATAGTTTGGTTTCTGCCACATCTTCAATTTGTACTCCTCCCATACTTAATTGTATCCCATGCTGTTTTGGCCTTTTCCTAGTGGAACAGACCAACATAACTTTGGTTTTCTTGGTGTTTAAAACAAGTTTGTTTTGGCAAACCCGCTCCCTAATATTCTCCAAATCTCCTTGTAAAGCTTGCTGTACCTGTTGAACCGATTGTCTTGCTGCATACATTGTAGTATCATCTGCAAATATAGTAGCTTGAGTTTCAGCTAAGGCATAGGGAAGGTCGTTGGTATATATTAAATAGAGAAGTGGCCCGAGGCAGCTGCCCTGCGGTATTCCACTGGTTTTTTAAATGTTTTTTTTTTTACATAGATTAATTATTTGATTTACCATGATGGCAGTTGTCTAGCTGCACTCCCAATAGTTTGGTTTCTACCACTTCTTCAATTGTACTCCTCCTATACTTAATGGGGAAGGCCTTGGTATATATTAAATAGGAGAAGTGGCAAGGGCAGCTGCCCTGCGGCATTCCACAGTTTAACACGAGGGGAAGAAAATGAACCATTGATATAGGTGACTGTTTCCTGTCAGTTAGATATGACTGTACCCAATTCAATGCTACCTCCTTAAAACCATAAAGCATTAATTTTGTCAAAATTATTTCATGATCAGCTAAATCTAGCATTGAGCCACTGGTCTGTCATGTCAACCAATGCAGTGGTCGTGGAATGGTTTTTGCGATAAGCATGCTGATTGGCTGTAATCTGATCATTCCTTTCCATGTACTCCCATATTTGTCTACTCACAATACCCTCCAATATCTTACTGAGTGTAGGGAGTAGACTAATTGGTCGACTATTGGCAGGAGTAATGGGTTCTTTTGCAGACTTTCGGGAATAGGACACAGTTTCGAATGCTTCCATACATTTGCAAACATCCCCTTTTCCAGTGACCAATTAAATATGTATCTCAGTGGAACTGCAATCTGGGGAGCAGCACAGCGAAGCAAAAAAATTGTCCATAAGACCATAACCTGTAGATTTACCATCACGTAATGACTTCAATAGGTTTAACACCTCCTCCACTGACACCGTTTGCAGACTAAAAGAGCAGATCTTGCTGCTCATAATATGATCATCAATCCATTGGACAATAGCTTGCTTGGAAGAATGCATGTTTTTTATTATTTGACCTTTATTTAACTAGGCAAGTCAGTTAAGAACACATTCTTATTTTCAATGACAGCCTAGGAACAGTGGGTTAACTGCCTGTTCAGGGGCAGAATGACAGATTTATACCTTGTTAGCTCGGGGGTTTAAACTTGCAACCTTCCGCACTCAACACTCTAACCACTAGGCTACCCTGCCGCCCCTTTTGCCATATTTCTTTGAGAAAAGGCCTCACCCAGTTCATCATCAAGCCATGGAGATGGACGAGCACCAACTGTACTCTTTCTTATAG
>NW_027038432.1:0-30677 GCF_034236695.1 Oncorhynchus nerka
CCCACTACAGCCCAGCCAGTATGTAACTGACATGTCCTTTAACCCTGACCCCTAACCAACCCCTCTACAGCCCAGCCAGTATGTAACTGACATGTCCTTTAACCCTAACCCATTTAAGACATCATTTTACATTTAAGTCATTTAGCAGACGCTCTTATCCAGAGCGACTTACAAATTGGTGCTTTCACCTTATGACATCCAGTGGAACAGCCACTTTACAATAGTGCATCTAGGTCTTTTAAGGGGGGAGGGGAGAAGGATTACTTTATCCTATCCTAGGTATTCCTTAAAGAGGTGGGGTTTCAGGTGTCTCCGGAAGGTGGTGATTGACTCCGCTGTCCTGGCGTCGTGAGGGAGTTTGTTCCACCATTGGGGGGCCAGAGCAGCGAACAGTTTTGACTGGGCTGAGCGGGAACTGTACGTCCTCAGTGGTAGGGAGGCGAGCAGGCCAGAGGTGGATGAACGCAGTGCCCTTGTTTGGGTGTAGGGCCTGATCAGAGCCTGGAGGTAGTGAGGTGCCGTTCCCCTCACAGCTCCGTAGGCAAGCACCATGGTCTTGTAGCGGATGCGAGCTTCAACTGGAAGCCAGTGGAGAGAGCGGAGGAGCGGGGTGACGTGAGAGAACTTGGGAAGGTTGAACACCAGACGGGCTGCAGGCGTTCTGGATGAGTTGTAGGGGTTTAATGGCACAGGCAGGGAGCCCAGCCAGCGAGTTGCAGTAATCCAGACGGAGATGACAAGTGCCTGGATTAGGACCTGCGCTGCTTCCTGTGTGAGGCAGGGTCGTACTCATGGATGTTGTAGAGCATGGAACCACAGGAACGGGCCACCGCCTTGATGTTATTTGAGAACGACAGGGTGTTGGTCCAGGATCACGCCAAGCTGTTCTTAGCGCTCTGGGACGAGGACACAATGGAGCTGTCAACCGTGATGGCGAGATCATGGAACGGGCAGTCCTTCCCCCGGGAGGAAGAGCAGCTCCGTCTTGCCGAGGTTCAGCTTGAGGTGATGATCCGTCATCCACACTGATATGTCTGCCAGACATGCAGAGATGCGATTCGCCACCTGGTCGTCAGAAGGGGAAAGGAGAAGATTAATTGTGTGTCGTCTGCATAGCAATGATAGGAGAGACCATGTGAGGTTATGACAGAGCCAAGGACTTGTGTATAGCGAGAATAGAGAGGGCCTAGAACAGAGCCCTGGGGGACACCAGTGGTGAGAGCACGTGGTGAGGAGACGGATTCTCGCCACGCCACCTGGTAGGGAGCGATCTGTCAGGTAGGACGCAATCCAAGCGTGGGCCGCGCCGAGATGCCCAACTCGGAGAGGGTGGGAGAGGAGGATCTGATGGTTCACAGTATCGAAGGCAGCCGATAGGTCTAGAAGGATGAGAGCAGAGGAGAGAGAGTTAGCTTTAGCAGTGCGGGAGCGCCTCCGTGATACAGAGAAGAGCAGTCTCAGTTGAATGACTAGTCTTGAAACCTGACTGATTTGGATCAAGAAGGTCATTCTGAGAGAGATAGCGGGAGAGCTGGCCAAGGGACGGCACGTTCAAGAGTTTTGGAGAGAAAAGAAAGAAGGGATACTGGTCTGTGGTTGTTGACATCGGAGGGATCGAGTGTAGGTTTTTCAGAAGGGGGTGCAACTCTCGCTCTCTTGAAGACGGGGAGGACGTAGCCAGCGGTCAGGGATGAGTTGGATGAGCGAGGTGAGGTAAGGGGAGAAGGTCACCGGAGATGGTCTGGAGAAGAGAGGAGGGGATAGGGTCAAGGGCAGGTTGTTGGGCGGTCATTGCCACAAGACGTGAGATGTCATCTGGAGAGAGAGGGAGAAAGAGGTCAGAGCACAGGGTAGGGCAGTGTGAGCAGAACCAGCGGTGTCGTTTGACTTAGCAAACGAGGATCGGATGTCGTCGACCTTCTTTTCAAAATGGTTGACGAAGTCATCTGCAGAGAGAGGAGGAGGGGGAGGGGAGGAGGATTCAAGAGGGAGGAGAAGGTGGCAAAGAGCTTCCTAGGGTTAGAGGCAGATGCTTGGAATTTAGAGTGGTAGAAAGTGGCTTTAGCAGCAGAGACAGAGGAGGAAAATGTAGAGAGGAGGGAGTGAAAGGATGCCAGGTCTGCAGGGAGGCGAGTTTTCCTCCATTTCCGCTCGGCTAATCAAGGCATCAAGCTCATTGATGAACTCTCCGAGGGAACCTGGAGGGCGATAAATGATAAGGATGTTAAGCTTGAAAGGGCTGGTAACTGTGACAGCATGGAATTCAAAGGAGGCGATAGACAGATGGGTAAGGGGAGAAAGAGAGAATGACCACTTGGGAGAGATGAGGATCCCGGTGCCACCACCCCGCTGACCAGAAGCTCTCGGGGTGTGCGAGAGCACGTGGGCGGACGAAGAGAGAGCAGTAGGAGTAGCGGTGTTGTCTGTGGTGATCCATGTTTCCGTCAGAGCCAAGAAGTCGAGGGACTGGAGGGAGACATAGGCTGAGATGAACTCTGCCTTGTTGGCCGCAGATCGGCAGTTCCAGAGGCTACCGGAGACCTGGAACTCCACGTGGGTCGTGCGCGCTGGGACCACCAGATTAGGTGGCTGCGGCCATGCGGTGTGGAGCGTTTGTATGGTCTGTGCAGAGAGGAGAGAACAGGGATAGACAGACACATAGTTGACAGGCTAGAGAAGAGGCTACGCTAATGCAGAGGAGATTGGAATGACAAGTGGACTACACGTCTCGAATGTTCAGAAAGTTAAGCTTACGTAGCAAGAATCTAATTGACTAAAATGATTAAAATGATAGAGTACTGCTGGGGTAGGCTAGCTGCGTTGTTGACACTACCCTAATCAAGTCGTACCGCTGAGTGTGAAGTTTCTACCAATGCTGCTTATCGGAGCTAGCTGGCTAGCTAGCAATGTTGGTTACGTTACGCTGCGTAGGAGAACGACAATAGCTGGCAAACTAACCTAGAAAATCCTTCTAGACTACACAATTATCTTTGAAACAAAGACGGCTATGTAGCTAGCTATGTAGCTAGCTACGATCAAACAAATCACACCGTTGGGACTGTAATGAAATGAAGTGAAAAAGTGATACTACCTGTGGAGCGACGCGGAATGCGACCGGAATGCGAAAGTTCTATTCAGTAGACGTTGGCTGGCTGTTGGCTAGCTAGGAGTGTCTCCTACGTTAAGGACGACAAAATAGCTGGCTAGCTAACCTCGGTGAATTAAGATAATCACTCTAAGACTACACACTCTAAACTACACAATTATCTTGGATACGAAGACAGCAAAGACAACTATGTAGCTATCTAATACTACACTAATCAAGTCGCTCAGTTGAGTGTGATAGTTACTACAGTGCTACGGTAGCCGGTGAACGTATGCTAGCTGCTAGGCAGATAGGAGGGCGACGAAATACAATAATAACGCAATTATCACTCTAAGACTCCACACTCTAAGCTACACAATTATCTTGGAAACGAAGACAGCAAAGACAACTATGTAGCTAGCTATGTAGCTAGCTAACACTACACTAATCAAGACGTTCAGTTGAGTGTGATAGTACTACAGTGCTACGGTAGACGGTGAACGTGTTGGACAGATAGGAGACGACGAAATACGATAATTACGCAATTATCTTTGATACAACGACGACTATGTAGCTAGCTAAGAGGAAATTGCTAAGATTAGACAAATCAGACCGTTGTACTATAATGAAATGTAATGAAATGTAATGAAAAAGTTATACAACCTGCAGACCGAAGCGCGGATGCGACCAGATCGCTCCAACCCCTAACTAACCCCACTACAGCCCAGCCAGTATGTAACTGACATGTCCTTTAACCCTGACCCATAACCCCTGACCCCTAACCAACCCCACTACAGCCCAGCCAGTATGTAACTGACATATCCTTTAACCCTGACCCCTAACCCCTGACCAACCCCACTACAGCCCAGCCAGTATGTAACTGACATGTCCTTTAACCCTGACCCATAACCCCTGACCCCTAACCAACCCCACTACAGCCCAGCCAGTATGTAACTGACATGTCCTTTAACCCTGACCCCTGACCCAACCCCACTACAGCCCAGCCAGTATGTAACTGACATGTCCTTTAACCCCTGACCCCAAACCAACCCCACTACAGCCCATCCAGTATGTAACTGACATGTCCTTTAACCCTGACCCCTGACCCAACCCCACTACAGCCCAGCCAGTATGTAACTGACATCTCCTTTCACCCCTGACCCCAAACCAACCCTACTACAGCCCAGCCAGTATGTAACTGACATGTCCTTTAACCCTAATCCCTGACCCCTAACCCAACCCCACTACAGCCCAGCCAGTATGTAACTGACATGTCCTTTAACCCTGACCCCTGACCCCTAACCAACCCTCTACAGCCCAGCCAGTATGTAACTGACATGTCCTTTAACCCTAACCCCTAACTAACCCCACTACAGCCCAGCCAGTATGTAACTGACATGTCCTTTAACCCTGACCCATAACCCCTGACCCCTAACCAACCCCACTACAGCCCAGCCAGTATGTAACTGACATATCCTTTAACCCTGACCCCTAACCCCTGACCAACCCCACTACAGCCCAGCCAGTATGTAACTGACATGTCCTTTAACCCTGACCCATAACCCCTGACCCCTAACCAACCCCACTACAGCCCAGCCAGTATGTAACTGACATGTCCTTTAACCCTAACCCCTGACCCCTAACCAACCCCACTGCAGCCCAGCCAGTATGTAACTGACATGTCCTTTAACCCTGACCCCTGACCCAACCCCACTACAGCCCAGCCAGTATGTAACTGACATGTCCTTTAACCCCTGACCCCAAACCAACCCCACTACAGCCCAGCCAGTATGTAACTGACATGTCCTTTAACCCTGACCCCTGACCCAACCCCACTACAGCCCAGCCAGTATGTAACTGACATGTCCTTTCACCCCTGACCCCAAACCAACCCTACTACAGCCCAGCCAGTATGTAACTGACATGTCCTTTAACCCTAATCCCTGACCCCTAACCCAACCCCACTACAGCCCAGCCAGTATGTAACTGACATGTCCTGTAACCCTAACCCCTGACCCCTAAACAACCCCACTACAGCCCAGCCAGTATGTAACTGACATGTCCTTTAACCCTGACCCCTAACCCCTGACCCCTAACCAACCCCACTACAGCCCAGCCAGTATGTAACTGACATATCCTTTAACCCTAACCCCTGACCCCTGACCCCTAACCCAACCCCACTACAGTCCAGCCAGTATGTAACTGACATATCCTTTAACCCTGACCCTGACCCCAAACCAACCCCACTACAGCCCAGCCAGTATGTAACTGACATGTCCTTTAACCCTGACCCCTAACCCTGACCCCTAACCCAACCCCACTACAGCCCAGCCAGTATGTAACTGACATGTCCTTTAACCCTAACCCCTGACCCCTTACCAACCCCACTACAGCCCAGCCAGTATGTAACTGACATGTCCTTTAACCCTGACCCCTAACCCAACCCCACTACAGCCCAGCCAATATGTAACTGACATATCCTTTAACCCTGACCCCTAACCCAACCCCACTACAGCCCAGCCAGTATGTAACTTACATATCCTTTAACCCTGACCCCTAACCCCTGACCCCTAACCCAACCCCACTACAGCCCAGCCAGTATGTAACTGACATGTCCTCTAACCCTGACCCCTAACCCTGACCCCTAACTAACCCCACTACAGCCCAGCCAGTATGTAACTGACATGTCCTTTAACCCTGACCCCTAACCCAACCCCACTACAGCCCAGCCAGTATGTAACTGACATGTCCTTTAACCCTGACCCCTAACCCAACCCCACTACAGCCCAGCCAGTATGTAACTGACATGTCCTTTAACCCTGACCTCTAACCCTGACCCCTAACCCAACCCCACTACAGCCCAGCCAGTATGTAACTGACATGTCCTTTAACCCTGACCTCTAACCCTGACCCCTAACCCAACCCCACTACAGCCCAGCCAGTATGTAACTGACATGTCCTTTAACCCTAACCCCTGACCCCTAACCAACCCCACTACAGCCCAGCCAGTATGTAACTGCCATGTCCTTTAACCCTGACCCTAACCTAACCCCTACTACAGCCCAGCCAGTATGTAACTGACATGTCCTTTAACCCTGACCCCTAACCCCTAACCAACCCCACTACAGCCCAGCCAGTATGTAACTGACATGTCCTTTAACCCTGACCCCTGACCCAACCCCACTACAGCCCAGCCAGTATGTAACTGACATGTCCTTTCACCCCTGACCCCAAACCAACCCTACTACAGCCCAGCCAGTATGTAACTGACATGTCCTTTAACCCTAATCCCTGACCCCTAACCCAACCCCACTACAGCCCAGCCAGTATGTAACTGACATGTCCTTTAACCCTAACCCCTGACCCCTAACCAAACCCACTACAGCCCAGCCAGTATGTAACTGACATGTCCTTTAACCCTCCTTTAACCGACCCCTAACCCCTGACCCTGTAACTGACATATCCTTAACCCTGACCCCTGACCCTCTTTCCCAAATCAATCTCCCACTACAGCCCAGCCAGTATGTAACTGACATCCCTTTAAACCTAACCCCTGACCCCAACTCCAACCTCCACTACAGCCCAGCCAGTATGTAACTGACATGTCCTTTTAACCCTAACCCCTGACCCTAACCCCAAACCAGCCCCAGCCAGTATGTAACTGATATGTCCTTTAACCTTTGATCTCTAACCCAACCCCACTACAGCTCCAGCCAATATGTAACTGACATATCCTTTAACCTCCTGACCCCTAACTCCAACCCCACTACAGCCCAGCTGATGCCAGTATGTAACTGACATATCCTTTTTAACCCTGACCCCTAACCCTGACCCCTAACTCCAACCCCATCGACAGCCCAGCCAGCATGTAACTGACATGTCCTTAACCTGACCCCTAACCCTGACCCTAACTAACCCACTACAGCCCAGCCAGTATGTGATACGTGTCCTTTAACCTGACCCCTAACCCCACTACAGCCCAGCCAGTATGTAACTGACATGTCCTTTAACCCTGACCCCTAACTCCAACCCCACTACAGCCCAGCCAGTATGTAACTGACATGTCCTTTAACCCTGACCCTAACCCCTGACCCTAACTCCAACCCCACTACAGCCCAGCCAGTATGTAACTGACATGTCCTTTAACCCTGACCTCTAACCCTGACCCCTAACTCCACCACTACAGCCCAGCCAGTATGTAACTGACATGTCCTTTAACCCTAACCCCTGACCCCTAACTTCAACCCCACTACAGCCCAGCCAGTATGTAACTGACATGTCCTTTAACCCTGACCCCTATTAACTCACAGCCCAGCCAGTATCATAACTGACATGTCCTTTAACCCTGACCCCTAACCCCTAACCAACCCCACTACAGCCCAGCCAGTATGTAACTGACATGTCCTTTAACCCTGACTCCCTGACCCAACCCCACTACAGCCCAGCCAGTAACTGACATGTCCTTTCACCCTGACCCTAAAACCATCCCTACTACAGCCCAGCCAGTATGTAACTGACATGTCTCAACCCTAATCCCTGACCCCTAACCCAACCCCACCAGCCCAGCCAGTATGTAAACTGACATGTCCTTTAACCCAACCCCTGACCCTAACCAACCCCACTACAGCCCAGCCAGTATGTAACTGACATGTCCTTTAACCCTGACCCCTGACCCCAAACCAACCCCACTACAGCCCAGCCAGTATGTAACTGACATGTCTTAACCTAACCCCTGACCCCTAACCCCACTACAGTCCAGCCTGACATGTCCTTTAACCCTGACCCCAACCCCTGACTAACCAACTACAGCCCAGCCAGTATGTAACTGACATATCCTTTAACCCTAACCCCTGACCCCTTACCAACCCCACTACAGCCCAGCCAGTATGTAACTGACATGTCCTTTAACCCTGACCCCTAACCCAACCCCACTACAGCCCAGCCAATATGTAACTGACATATCCTTTAACCCTGACCCCTAACCCAACCCCACTACAGCCCAGCCAGTATGTAACTTACATATCCTTTAACCTGACCCCTAACCCCTGGACCCCTAACCCAACCCCACACAGCCCAGCCAGTATGTAACTCGACATGTCCTTTAACCCTGACCCCTAACCCCTGACCCCTAACCAACCCCACTACAGCCCAGCCAGTATGTACCGGACATATCCTTTAACCTGACCCCTAACCTGGGGTCCCACTACAGCCCAGCCAGTATGTAACTGACATGTCCTTAACCCTGACCCCTAACCTAACCCCACTACAGCCCAGCCAGTATGTAACTGACATGTCCTTTAACCCTGACCCCTGGACCCCTAACCTAACCCCACTACAGCCCAGCCAGTATGTGTAACTGACATGTCCTTTAACCCTGGACCTAACCCCTGACCCCTAACCAACCCCACTACAGCCCAGCCAGTATGCCAACTGACATGTCCTTTAACCCTGACCCCCTAACCAACCCCACTACAGCCCAGCCAGTATGTAACTGACATGTCCTTTAACCCTGACCCTAACCAACCCCACTACAGCCCAGCCAGTGTAACTGACATGTCCTTTAACCCTGACCCCTAACCCCTAACCAACCCTACTACAGCCCAGCCAGTATGTAACTGACATGTCCTTTAACCTAACCCCTGACCACCAGAATACTACCAGGTTAGAGATGGAGACTAACAGGTTGTCTATGTCCTGCTGTAGACCACCAGAATACTACCAGGTTAGAGATGGAGACTATCAGGTTGTCTATGTCCTGCTGTAGACCACCAGAATACTACCAGGTTAGAGATGGAGACTAACAGGTTGTCTCATGTCCTGCTGTAGACCACCAGAATACTACCAGGTTAGAGATGGAGACTAACAGGTTGTCTATGTCCTGCTGTAGACCACCAGAATACTACCAGGTTAGAGATGGAGACTAACAGGTTGTCTATGTCCTGCTGTAGACCACCAGAATACTACCAGGTTAGAGATGGAGACTAACAGGTTGTCTATGTCCTGCTGTAGACCACCAGTTGCAGTGTGAAGAGACCATAGTCATCTCCTTGGCTGTTGTCTCTGTGCTGGCTGTCATCATCTTTGCTGCCTTCTTCGGTTACCGCATGATGCACAGTGAGTAACCATGGTGATGACCAGACAATAATATGATGCTTATCTCTGTTTTATCCCCTAAGCCTCTGTCTGACTGTATGTATTCTCAGGAGGTGGTAAACAGGGCCTTCATAATCTCAACATGATGGAGGGAGCTGGTTCTGAGAGCTCTCTGGACCTGGACAACCTCAAACAACTGGAGGTCAGATGGCTACAACTACTACAGTTATTATAGTTATTATAGTTATTACAGTTATTATAGTTATTATAGTTACTACAGTTATTATAGTTATTATAGTTATTACAGTTATTACGGTTACTACAGGTATTACAGTTACTACAGTTATTGCAGCTACTACAGTTATTACAGCTACTACAGTTACTACAGCTACTACAGCTACTACAGTTATTACAGTTATTACAGTTATTACAGTACAGTTATTACAACTACTACAGTTATTACAGCTACTACAGTTACTACAGTTATTACAGTTGTTACGGTTACAGTTATTACAACTACTACAGTTATTACAGCTACTACAGTTACTACAGTTATTACAGTTATTACAGCTACTACAGTTATTACAGTTGTACAGTTATTACAACTACTACAGTTATTACAGTTGTACAGCTACTACAGCTACTACAGTTATTACAACTACTACAGTTATTACAGTTATTACAACTACTGCAGTTATTACAGTTATTACAGCTACTACGGCTACTACAGTTATTACAACTGCTACAGTTATTACAGTTATTACAACTACTACAGTTATTGCAGTTATTACAACTACTACAGTTATTACAGTTATTACAGTTGTTACAGTTATTACAGTTATTACAGCTACTACAGTTATTACAGCTACTACAGTTACTACAGTTATTACAGCTACTGCAGTTACTACCCAGTTACTACAGTTACTACAGCTACTACAGTTATTACAGTTACTACAGTTATTACAACTACTACAGTTACTACAGTTATTACAGTTACTACAGCTACTACAGCTACTACAGTTATTACAGTTACTACAGTTATTACAGCTACTACAGGTATTACAGCTACTACAGCTACTACAGTTACTACAGCTACTACAGTTACTACAGTTATTACAGTTATTACAGTTACTACAGCTACTACAGTTATTTTACAGCTATTACAGTTATTACAGTTACTACAGTTATTACAGGTTACAGTTACTACAGCTACTACAGTTATTACAGCTACTACAGTTATTACAGTTATTACAGTTATTACAGTTACTACAGTTATTACAGTTATTACAGTTACTACAGCTACTATTGTGCCATAGTTACTACCCAGCTACTTCAGTTACTACAGTTGTACAGGTATTACAGCACAAAGCTACTACAGTTACTACAGCTACTACAGTTACTACAGTTATTACAGGTATTACAGCTACTATAGTTACTACAGTTATTACAGGTATTACAGTTATTACAGTTACTACAGTTACTACAGTTATTACAGGTATTACAGTTATTACAGTTGCTACCCAGTTATACCCAGTTAATACGGTTATTACGGTTACTACAGTTACTACAGTTACTACAGGTGTTACAGGTATTACAGTTATTACCCAGTTACTACAGTTACTTTACAGTTATTACAGGTATTACATTATTACAGTTACTACAGTTACTACAGTTATTACAGGTATTACAGTTATTACAGTTACTACAGTTATTACGGTTATTACAGTTATTACAGTTATTACAGTTACTACAGTTATTACAGTTACTACCCAGGTATTACAGCTACTACAGTTACTACAGCTACTACAGTTGTGCTATTACAGCTACTACAGTTATTACAGTTACTACAGCTCTACAGTTATTACAGGTATTACAACTACTACAGTTATTACAGTTATTACAGGTATTACAGCTACTACAGCCACTACAGTTACTACAGTTGTACAGCTACTACAGTTATTACAGTTATTACAGGCATTACAGCTACTACAGCTACTACAGTTACTACAGTTACTACAGCTACTACAGTTACTATAGTTACTACAGCTACTACAGTTACTACAGTTACTACAGCTACTACAGTTACTATAGTTACTACCTTTACTACAGTACTACAGTTACTACAGCTACTATGTTACTATAGTTACTACAGCTACTACAGCTACTACAGTTACTACAGTTACTACAGCTACTACAGTTACTATAGTTACTACAGCTACTACAGTTACTACAGTTACTACAGCTACTACAGTTACTATAGTTACTACAGCTACTACAGTTACTACAGCTACTACAGTTATTACAGGTATTACAGCTACTACAGTTATTACAGGTATTACAGCTACTACAGCTACTACAGTTACTATAGTTACTACAGCTACTACAGTTACTACAGTTACTACAGCTACTACAGTTATTACAGGTATTACAGCTACTACAGTTACTACAGTTACTACAGCTACTACAGTTATTACAGGTATTACAGGTATTACAGCTACTACAGCTACTACAGTTACTATAGTTACTACAGCTACTACAGTTATTACAGGTATTACAGCTACTACAGTTACTACAGTTACTACAGTTACTACAGTTACTACAGTTACTACAGCTACTACAGTTATTACAGGTATTACAGCTACTACAGTTACTACAGTTACTACAGTTATTACAGTTGCTACAGTTATTGCAGTTGTACAGTTACTACAGTTATTACAGTTTACTACGGTTATTACAGTTATTACATATTCTATATATTACGGCTACTACGGCTACTACAGTTATTACAGTTATTACAGTTATTACAGCTACTACAGTTACTACAGTTACTACATTACTACAGCTACTACCAGTTATTACAGTTATTACACTACACAGTTACTACCAGTTGCTACCCAGCTACTACAGCTGCTACAGTTATTACAGTTATTACAGCTACTGCAGCTACTACAGTTATTACAGCTACTACAGTTATTACAGTTACTACAGCTACTACCCCCACATGTTTATTACCCAGTTATTACAGTTATTACAGTTATTACAGTTATTACAGCTACTACAGTTACTACAGTTATTACAGCCACAGCTACTACCAGTTACTACAGTTATTACAGCTACTACAGTTACTACAGCTACTACAGCTACTACAGTTATTACAGCTACTACAGCTACTACAGTTACTTACAGTTATTACAGCTACTACCAGTTACTACAGCTACCACAGCTACTACCAAAGTTGTGCATTTACTACAGTTACTACAGTTTACTACAGCTACTACAGGTATTGCAGCTACTACAGCTACTACAGTTATTACAGCTACTACAGTTACTACAGCTACTACAGTTATTACAGCTACTACAGATATTACAGCTACCACAGTTACTACAGCTACTACAGTTATTACAGCTACTACAGTTACTGACAGCTACTACAGTTATTACAGGTATTACAGCTACTACAGTTACTACAGCTACAGCCACCAGCTACTACAGTTATTACAGTTACTACAGCTACTACAGTTATTACAGGTATTACAGCTACTACAGTTATTACAGCTACTACAGTTATTACAGCTACTACAGTTATTACAGCTACTACAGCTACTACAGTTATTACAGCTACTACAGTTGATACAGCTACTACAGTTACTACAGTTATTACAGTCACTACAGCTACTACAGTTATTACAGTTATTACAGCTACTACAGTTATTACAGCTACTACAGCTACTACAGTTATTACAGCTACTACAGCTACTACAGTTATTACAGCTACTACAGTTATTACAATGCTACAGTTACTACGGTTATTGCAGCTACTACAGTTATTACAGTTATTACAGCTACTACAGTTATTACAGCTACTACAGTTACTACAGTTATTACAGCTACTACAGCTACTACAGTTATTACAGCTACTACAGTTGTACAGCTACTACAGTTTACAGTTGTTACAGCTACTACAGTTATTCTGTTATTACAACTACTACCCAGTTATTACAGTTACTACAGCTACTACAGCTACTACAGTTATTACAGTTATTACAGCTACTACAGCTACTACGGATTATTACAGCTACTACAGCTACTACAGCTACTACAGTTACTACAGTTATTACAGGTATTACAGTTATTACAGCTACTACAGCTACTACAGCTATTACAGGTATTACAGCTACTACAGTTACTACAGGTATTACAGCTACTACAGTTACTATAGTTATTACAGCTACTACAGCTACTACAGTTATTACAGTTATTACAGCTACTACAGCTACTACAGTTATTACAGCTACTACAGCTACTACAGTTACTACAGTTACTACAGTTGTTACAGTTACAGCTACTACAGTTATTACAGGTATTACAGTTATTACAGCTACTACAGCCACTACAGTTATTACAGCTACTACAACTACTACAGTTATTACAGGTATTACAGCTACAGTTACTACAGGTATTACAGCTACTACAGTTACTATAGTTATTACAGCTACTACAGTTACTACAGGTATTACAGCTACTACAGCTGCTACAGTTACTTTCACAGCTACTACAGTTACAGTTATTACAGCTACTACAGCTACTACAGTTATTACAGGTATTACAGCTACTACAGTTACTACAGTTACTACAGAGCCAATACAGCTACTATGGCTACTACAGTTATTACAGCTACTCACAGCTACTACAGCTACTACAGCTACCCAGCCACACAGTTATTACAGCTACTACAGCTACTACAGTTACTACAGTTATTACAGCTACAGTTACTACAGTTATTACAGCTACTACACAGTTATTACAGCTACTACAGCTACTACAGTTATTACAGCTACTACAGTTATTACAGCTACTACAGTTACTACAAGTTATTACAGCCACTGCAGTTATTACAGCTACCACAGTTATTACAGCTACTACAGTTGTGCAGTTATTACAGCTACTACTACTACAGTTACTACAGTTATTACAGCTACTACAGTTATTACAGCTACTACCCAGTTATTACAGTTACTACAGCTACTACAGCTACTACAGTTATTACAGCTACTACAGTTATTACAGCTACTGCAGCTATTACAGCTACTACAGCTACTACAGTTACTACAGTTACTACAGTTATTACAGCTACTACAGTTATTACAGCTACTACAACTACTACAGTTATTACAGCTACTACAGTTATTACAGCTACTACAGTTATTACAGTTACTACAGTTACTACGTTACTACAGCCACTACAGTTATTACAGCTACTACAGCTATTACAGTTATTACAGCTACTACAGCTACTACCCAGTTACTACAGTTATTACAGCTACTACAGTTATTACAGCTACTACAGTTATTACAACTACTACAGTTATTACAGTTACTACGGCTACTGCAGCTGCTACGGTTATTACAGCTACAGTTATTGCAGCTACTACAGCTATTACAGCTACTACAGCTACTACAGTTACTACAGTTATTACAGCTACTACAGTTATTACAGCTTCCTACAACTACTACAGTTATTACAGCTACTACAGTTATTACAGCTACTACAGTTATTACAGCTACTACAGTTATTGCAGTTTACTACAGTTACTACAGCTACTACAGTTACTACAGTTATTACAGCTACTACCTTTACTACAGTTATTACAGCTACTACAGCTATTACAGCTACTACAGCTACTACAGCTACTACAGTTACTACAGTTATTACAGCTACTACAACTACCAGTTACATAGCTACTACAGTTACTACAGTTACTACAGTTATTACAGTTATTACAGTTACTACAGCTACTACAGCTACTACAGTTATTACAGCTACTACAGTTATTACAGCTACTACAGCTATTACAACTACTACAGCTTCTACAGTTATTACAGCTTTACTACAGTTACTACAGTTACTACAGTTATTACGTTATTATGGTTGCTACAGTTATTACCCAGTTACTACAAAGACATAGCTACTACCCAGTTACTACAGTTATTACAGCTACTACAGTTACCACAGTTATTACAGCTACTACAGTTACTAACAGTTACTACAGCTACTACAGTTATTACAGCTACTACCCAGTTGCTACAGTTGCTGGCTACTACAGTTACTACAGTTATTACAGTTACTACAGTTACTACAGTTACTACAGCTATTCTACCTACTAACATCTACACCTACTACACATCTACACCCATTAACTATTCTACCTACTACACATCTACACCTACTCAACTATTCACCACTATGATCACACCTACTACAGCTATTCTACACCTTATACACACTATGACCTACTACAACTATTCTACCTACTACAACCATTCTACCAATATTATTCTACCAATGACACATCTACACCTATTAATGTTCACTTACATCTACACCTACTCAAACTATTCTACCTAATACATGATCTACATCTACTACAACTATTCTACCTACTACACATCTACACCTACTACACATCAAGACACCTAACACACATCACACCTACTTCAACTATTCACCTAATAACACATCTACACCTACTACAGCTATTCTACCTTATGCAACATCCACAACTACTTCAACTATTCTACCTACTACACATCTACACCTACTACAACTATTCTAACACTACACATCTACACCTACTACACATCTACACCTACTACACATCTACACCTACTTCAACTATTCTACCTACTACACATCTACACCTACTTCAACTATTCTACCTACTACACATCTACACCTACTACACATCTACACCTACTACACATCTACACCTACTACAACTATTCTACCTACTACACATCTACACCTACTACAGCTATTCTACCTTATACACATCTACACCTACTTCAACTATTCTACCTACTACACATCTACACCTACTACAACTATTCTACCTACTACACATCTACACCTACTACACATCTACACCTACTACACATCTACACCTACTTCAACTATTCTACCTACTACACATCTACACCTACTTCAACTATTCTACCTACTACACATCTACACCTACTACACATCTACACCTACTACAACTATTCTACCTACTACACATCTACACCTACTACAGCTATTCTACCTTATACACATCTACAGCTACTACACATCTACACCTACTACAACTATTCTACCTACTACACATCTACACCTACTACACATCTACACCTACTACAACTATTCTACCTACTATACATCTACACCTACTACAGCTATTCTACCTTATACACATCTACACCTACTACAACTATTCTACCTTATACACATCTACAACTACTACACATCTACACCTACTACAGCTATTCTACCTTATACACATCTACACCTACTACAGCTATTCTACCTTATACACATCTACAACTACTACACATCTACAACTACTACAACTATTCTACCTACTACACATCTACACCTACTTCAACTATTCTACCGACTACACATCTACACCTACTACAGCTATTCTACCTTATGCACATCTACACCTACTTCAACTATTCTACCTACTACACATCTACACCTACTACAACTATTCTACCTACTACACATCTACACCTACTACACATCTACACCTACTACACATCTACACCTACTTCAACTATTCTACCTACTACACATCTACACCTACTTCAACTATTCTACCTACTACACATCTACACCTACTACACATCTACACCTACTACACATCTACACCTACTACAACTATTCTACCTACTACACATCTACACCTACTACAGCTATTCTACCTTATACACATCTACACCTACTTCAACTATTCTACCTACTACAACTATTCTACCTACTACAGCTATTCTACCTACTACACATCTACACCTACTTCAACTATTCTACCTACTACACATCTACACCTACTACAGCTATTCTACCTTATACACATCTACACCTACTACAACTATTCTACCTACTACAACTATTCTACCTACTACAGCTATTCTACCTACTACACATCTACACCTACTACAGCTATTCTACCTACTACACATCTACACCTACTACAGCTATTCTACCTTATACACATCTACACCTACTACAACTATTCTACCTACTACAACTATTCTACCTACTACAGCTATTCTACCTACTACACATCTACACCTACTACAGCTATTCTACCTTATGCACATCTACACCTACTTCAATTTATTCTACCCACTACACATCTACACCTACTACAACTATTCTACTCATTGCACATCTACACCTACTACACATCTACACTCACACACATCTACACCTACTTCAACTATTCACCCACACACATCTACACCTACTATAATATTCTACCTTATGCACATCTACACCTACTCAACCATTCTACCTACTACACATCTACACCTACTACAACTATTCTACCTACTACACATCTACACCTATTTACACATCTACACCTACTACACATCTACACCTACTAACCATTCTACCTACTACACATCTACACCTACTTCAACTATTCATCACCACACATCTACACCTACTACACATCTACACCTACTACACATCTACACCTACTACAACCATTCTACCTACTACACATCTACACCTACTACAGCCATTCTAATTTATACACATCTACACCTACTTAAACTATTCTACCTACTACACATCTACACCTACTACAACTATTCTACCTACTACACATCTACACCTACTACACATCTACACCTACTACACATCTACACCTACTTCAACTATTCTACCTACTACACATCTACACCTACTTCAACTATTCTACCTACTACACATCTACACCTACTACACATCTACACCTACTACAACTAATCTTCCAACTACACATCTACACCTACTACAGCTATTCTACCTATACACATCTACAGCTACTACACATCTACACCTACTACAACTATTCTACCTACTACACATCTACACCTACTACACATCTTCACCTACTACAACTATTCTACCTACTATACATCTACACCTACTACAGCTATTCTACCTTATACACATCTACACCTACTACAACTATTCTACCTTATACACATCTACAACTACTACACATCTACACCTACTACAGCTATTCTACCTTATACACATCTACACCTACTACAGCTATTCTACCTTATACACATCTACAACTACTACACATCTACAACTACTACAACTATTCTACCTACTACACATTTGCCTCTGCAACTATTTTGCCGACATACATTTGCTAACCTATTGAAGAAGTTCCACTTATGCACATCTACTTGGCTTTCAACCATTCTACCTACTACACATCTACACCTACTACAACTATTCTAGACTGGCAACACATCTACACCTACTACACATCTAAATCTACTACACATCTACACTTACTTTCAACTATTCTACCTAATAATTCAAGACTAAACTACTTCAACTATTCTTTACCACATCTACACCTACTACACATCTACACCTACTACATCTACACTCTACTACAACTATTCTACCTACTACACATCTACACCTACTACAGCTATTCTACCTTATACACATCTACACCTACTCAACTATTCTACCTACTACACATCTACACCTACTACAACTATTCTACCTACTACACATCTACATTTACTACATCTACACTTACTACACATCTACACCTACTTTCAACTATTCACTAATACACATCTACACCTACTTCAACTATTCTACCTACTACACATCTACACCTACTACACATCTACACCTACTACAACTATTCTACCTACTACACATCTACACCTACTACAGCTATTCTACCTTATACACATCTACAGCTACTACACATCTACACCTACTACAACTATTCTACCTACTACACATTTGCCACTCCATTACACATTTGCTACCCCATTGGCAACTATTCTACTTACTATACATCTACAATTTTACTACAGCTATTCTACCTATACACATCTACACCTACTACAACTATTCTACCTTATACACATCTACAAATTAGCCATAATATCCATACCTACTACAGCTATTCTTACCTTATACACATCCATACCTACTACAGCTATTCCTACTCTTATACACATCTACAATTACTACACATCTAAGAATTACTACAACTATTTTACTGGCCATACACTCCAATTTGGCTGAATATTCTACCGACTACATGACTCACACCTACTACACATTCACACCTACTACAACTATTCTACCTACTACAACTATTCTACCTACTACACATCTACACCTACTACAGCTATTCTACCTACTACACATCTACACCTACTTCAACTATTCTACCTACTCACACATCTACACCTACTACAGCTATTCTACCTTATGCACATCTACACCCTACTTCAACTATTCTACCTACTACACATCTACACCTACTACAACTATTCTACCTACTACACATCTACACCTACTACACTATCTACAGCCTACTACACATCTCACACCTACTTCAACTATTCTACCTACTACACATCTACACTCTACTACAGCTATTCTACCTTATGCACATCTACACCTACTTCAAGCTATTCTACCTACTACACATCTACACCTACTACAACTATTCTGCCTACTACACATCTGCACCTACTACACATCTGCACCTGCTACACATCTACACCTACTTCAACTATTCTACCTACTACACATCTACACCTACTTCAACTATTCTACCTACTGCACACATCTACACCTACTACACATCTACACCTACTACACATCTACACCTACTACAACTATTCTACCTACTACACATCTACACCTACTACAGCTATTCTGCACCTATACACATCTACACCTACTTCAACTATTCTACCTACTACACATCTACACCTACTACAACTATTCTACCTACTACACATCTACACCTACTACACATCTACACCTAGCTACATCTACACCTACTTCAACTATTCTACCTACTACACATCTACACCTACTTCAACTATTCTACCTACTACACATCTACACCTACTACACATCTACACCTACTACAACTATTCTACCTACTACACATCTACACCTACTACAGTCTATTCTACCTTATACACATCTACAGCTACTACACATCTGCACCTGCTACAACTATTCTACCTACTACACATCTACACCTACTACACATCTACACCTACTACAACTATTCTACCTACTATACATCTACACCTACTACAGCTATTTTATTTTTATATATTACTTCATAATTTACACATTTTACACCATTTTAAATTATTCTACTCTACTACACATTTGCTACTTATATACCTACTTTCAACTATTTACCTACTCTTATACACATTTCACACCACTGGCATCTACACCATTACAATTATTCTACTTACTACACATTTGCTACTTTATTTAAATTATTTTCGACTACACATCTACATTTCCAGCTATTCTATTAAGAATTATTTACTAACTATTCTACCTACTACACATCTACACCCCACTACAACTATTCTACCTACTACACATTTGCATAATACATTACACCTTAAGCACATCTACATTTCCAACTATTCTACCTACTACACATCTACACCTACTTCAACTATTCTACCTACTACACATCTACACCTACTACACATCTACACCTACTACACATCTACACCTACTACAACTATTCTACCACACATCTACACCTACTACAGCTATTCTACCTTATACACATCTACACCTACTTCAACTATTCTACCTACTACATCTTCACACCGCCATAACTATTTTCCTACTACACATCACACTTACCACACATCTACACCTACTACACATCTACACCTACTTCAACTATTCTACCTACTACACATCTACACCTATTTAACTATTTTGCATTTCATTGTATTATCTATACCAAGCTACACATTTCCATACTCCTATTGCTAAATTATTCTAATACACACATTCACTATCATTACAGCTATTTCCTAATTTTATACACATTTCCAGCTAGCTACACATTTCCATACTTCACTATAACTATTCTACTTCATTACACATTTGCTACTTATTACACATCTAATACCCCAGCCTAAACTATTCTACCTACTATACATCTACACCTACTACAGCTATTCTACCTTATACACATCTACATTTACTAAACTATTCCTACTCTTATACACATCTACAAATTACTACACATCTACACTCCCATTACAGCTATTCTACCTTATACACATCTACACCTACTACAGCTATTCTCACCTTATACACATCTACAACTACTACACATCTACAACTACTACAACTATTCTACCTACTACACATCTACACCTACTACAACTATTCTACCGACTACACATCTACACCTACTACACATCTACACCTACTACAACTATTCTACCTACTACAACTATTCTACCTACTACACATCTACACCTACTACAGCTATTCTACCTTATACACATCTACAGCTACTACACATCTACACCTACTACAACTATTCTCACCTACTACACATCTACACCTACTACACATCTACACCTACTACAACTATTCTCACCTACTACACATCTACACCTACTACAGCTATTCTACCTTATACACATCTACACCTACTACAACTATTCTACCTTATACACATCTACAACTACTACACATCTACACCTACTACAGCTATTCTACCTTATACACATCTACACCTACTACAGCTATTCTACCTTATACACATCTACAACTACTACACATCTACAACTACTACAACTATTCTACCGACTACACATCTACACCTACTACAACTATTCTACCTTATACACATCTACAGCTACTACACATCTACACCTACTACAACTATTCTACCTTATACACATCTACAGCTACTACACATCTACACCTACTACAACTATTCTACCTACTACAACTATTCTACCTTGTACACATCTACACCTACTACACAGCTACACCTACTACACATCTACACCTACTACAACTATTCTACCTACTACACATCTACACCTACTACAACTATTCTACCTACTACACATCTACACCTACTTCAACTATTCTACCTACTACAACTATTCTACCTTGTACACATCTACAACTACTACACATCTACACCTACTACACATCTACACCTACTGCAACTATTCTACCTACTACACATCTACAACTACTACAACTATTCTACCTTATACACATCTACAGCTACTACACATCTACACCTTCTACAACTATTCTACCTACTACACATCTACACCTACTACAACTATTCTACCTACTATACATCTACACCTACTACAGCTATTCTACCTTATACACATCTACACCTACTACAGCTATTCTACCTTATACACATCTACACCTACTACAACTATTCTACCTACTACACATCTACACCTACTACACATCTACACCTACTACAACTATTCTACCTACTATACATCTACACCTACTACAACTATTCTACCTTATACACATCTACAACTACTACACATCTACACCTACTACAGCTATTCTACCTTATACACATCTACACCTACTACAGCTATTCTACCTTATACACATCTACACCTACTACACATCTACACCTACTACAACTATTCTACCGACTACACATCTACACCTACTACACATCTACTACAACTATTCTACCTACTACACATCTACACCTACTACAACTATTCTACCTACTACACATCTACACCTACTACACATCTACACCTACTACAACTATTCTACCGACTACACATCTACACCTACTACACATCTACACCTACTACAACTATTCTACCTACTACAACTATTCTACCTTACTACACATCTACAACTCACTACAACTATTCTACCTGACTACACATCTACACCTACTACACATCTACACCTACTACAACTATTCTACCTACTACACATCTCACACCTACTACAACTATTCTACCTACTACAACTATTCTACTTTATACACATCTACACCTACTACAGCTATTCTACCTTATACACATCTACACCTACTACACATCTACAACTACTACAACTATTCTACCTACTACACATCTACACCTACTACAACTATTCTACCTACTACAACTATTCTACCTACTACACATCTACAGCTACTACAACTATTCTACCTTAAACACATCTACACCTACTACAACTATTCTACCTACTATACATCTACACCTACTACAGCTATTCTACCTAGTACACATCTACACCTACTACAACTATTCTACCTACTACAACTATTCTACCTTATACACATCTACACCTACTACAACTATTCTACCTACTACACATCTACACCTACTACAGCTATTCTACCTTATACACATCTACACCTACTACAGCTATTCTACCTTATACACATCTACACCTACTACAACTATTCTACCTTATACACATCTACACCTACTACAACTATTCTACCTACTACAACTATTCTACCTACTACACATCTACACCTACTACAACTATTCTACCTTATACACATCTACAGCTACTACACATCTACACCTACTACAACTATTCTACCTACTACACATCTACACCTACTACAACTATTCTACCTACTACACATCTACAACTACTACAACTATTCTACCTACTACACATCTACAACTACTACAACTATTCTACCTTATACACATCTACACCTACTACAACTATTCTACCTACTACACATCTACACCTACTACAACTATTCTACCTACTACACATCTACACCTACTACAACTATTCTACCTTATACACATCTACAGCTACTACACATCTACACCTACTACAACTATTCTACCTACTACACATCTACACCTACTACAACTATTCTACCTACTACAACTATTCTACCTACTACACATCTACAGCTACTACAACTAGTCTACCTTATACACATCTACAGCTACTACACATCTACACCTACTACAACTATTCTACCTACTACAACTATTCTACCTTGTACACATCTACACCTACTACACATCTACAGCTACTACACATCTACACCTACTACAACTATTCTACCTACTACAACTATTCTACCTTGTACACATCTACAACTACTACACATCTACACCTACTACACATCTACACCTACTACACATCTACACCTACTACAACTATTCTACCTACTACACATCTACACCTACTACACATCTACACCTACTAGCACACATCTACACCTACTACAACTATTCTACCTACTACACATCTACAACTACTACAACTATTCTACCTACTACACATCTACACCTACTACACATCTACACTTACTACAACTATTCTACCTACTACACATCTACAACTACTACACATCTACACCTACTACAACTATCCTACCTACTACAACTATTCTCACCTACTACACATCTACACCTACTACACATCTACACCTACTACAACTATTCTACCTACTACACATCTACAACTACTACAACTATTCTACCTACTACACATCTACACCTACTACAACTATTCTACTCTTACTACACATCTACACCTACTACACATCTACAACTATTCTACCTTGTACACATCTACACCTACTACACATCTACACCTACTACAACTATTCTACCTACTACACATCTACAACTACTACAACTATTCTACCTACTACAACTATTCTACCTACTACACATCTACAACTACTACAACTATTCTACCTACTACAACTATTCTACCTACTACACATCTACACTCTACTACAACTATTCTACCTACTACACATCTACACCTACTACACATCTACAACTATTCTACCTTGTACACATCTACAACTACTACACATCTACAACTACTAACACATCTGCAACTACTACACATCTACACCTACTACAACTATTCTACCTACTACACATCTACACCTACTACAACTATTTTACCTACTACACATCTACAACTACTACACATCTACACCTACTACACATCTACACCTACTACAACTATTCTACCTACTACACATCTACACCTACTACACATCTACACCTACTTCAACTATTCTACCTACTACACATCTACACCTACTACAACTATTCTACCTACTACACATCTACACCTAGTACAGCTATTCTACCTAGTACACATCTACACCTACTACACATCTACACCTACTACAACTATTCTACCTTATACACATCTACACCTACTACAACTATTCTACCTACTACACATCTACACCTACTACACATCTACACCTACTACAACTATTCTACTTCATACACATCTACAGCTACTACACATCTACTACAGCTATTCTACCTACTACACATCTACACCTACTACAACTATTCTACCTTATACACATCTACAACTACTACAGCTATTCTACCTACTACACATCTACAACTACTACACATCTACACCTACTACAACTATTCTACCTACTACACATCTACACCTACTACACATCTACACCTACTACACATCTACACCTACTACACATCTACACCTACTACACATCTACACCTACTTCAACTATTCTACCTTATACACATCTACACCTACTACACATCTGCACCTACTACAACTAGTCTACCTTATACACATCTACACCTACTACACATCTACACCTACTACAACTATTCTACCTACTACACATCTACACCTACTACAACTATTCTACCTTATACACATCTACAACTACTACAGCTATTCTACAACTACTACACATCTACACCTACTACACCTACTACACATCTACACCTACTACAACTATTCTACCTACTACACATCTACACCTACTACAACTATTCTACCTACTACACATCTACAACTACTACAACTATTCTACCTACTACAACTATTCTACCTACTACACATCTACACCTACTACAACTATTCTACCTACTACACATCTACACCTACTACACATCTACAACTATTCTACCTTGTACACATCTACAACTACTACACATCTACAACTACTACACATCTACACCTACTACAACTATTCTACCTACTACACATCTACACCTACTACAACTATTTTACCTACTACACATCTACAACTACTACACATCTACACCTACTACACATCTACACCTACTACAACTATTCTACCTACTACACATCTACACCTACTACAACTATTCTACCTACTACACATCTACACCTACTACAACTATTCTACCTACTACACATCTACACCTAGTACAGCTATTCTACCTAGTACACATCTACACCTACTACTACATCTACACCTACTACAACTATTCTACCTTATACACATCTACACCTACTACAACTATTCTACCTACTACACATCTACACCTACTACACATCTACACCTACTACAACTATTCTACTTCATACACATCTACAGCTACTACACATCTACTACAGCTATTCTACCTACTACACATCTACACCTACTACAACTATTCTACCTTATACACATCTACAACTACTACAGCCATTCTACCTTATACACATCTACACCTACTACAACTATTCTACCTTATACACATCTACACCTACTACACATCTACACCTACTACAACTATTCTACCTTATACACATCTACACCTACTACACATCTACAACTACTACAACTATTCTACCTACTACACATCTACAACTACTACACATCTACACCTACTATAATCATTCTACCTACTATACACATCTACACCTACTACACATCTACAGCCTTACTACACATCTACACATTCCACTACACATCTGCACCTACTACAACTATTCTACCTTATACACATCTACACCTACTACACATCTACACCTACTACAACTATTCTACCTTATACACATCTACACCTACTACACATCTACACCTACTACAGCTATTCTACAACTACTACACATCTACACCTACTACAACTATTCTACCTTATACACATCTACAACTACTACACATCTACACCTACTACAGCTATTCTACCTACTACACATCTACACCTACTACACATCTACACCTACTACAACTATTCTACCTTATACACATCTACACCTACTACAACTATTCTACCTACTACACATCTACACCTACTACAACTATTCTACCTACTACACATCTACACCTACTACAGCTATTCTACCTTATACACATCTACACCTACTACACATCTACACCTACTACAACTATTCTACCTTATACACATCTACACCTACTACACATCTACACCTACTACAACTATTCTACCTACTACACATCTACAACTACTACAACTATTCTACCTACTATACATCTACACCTACTACAGCTATTCTACCTACTATACATCTACACCTACTACAGCTATTCTACAACTACTACACATCTACACCTACTACAACTATTCTACCTTATACACATCTACAACTACTACACATCTACACCTACTACAGCTATTCTACCTACTACACATCTACACCTACTACACATCTACACCTACTACAACTATTCTACCTTATACACATCTACACCTACTACAACTTTTCTACCTACTACACATCTACACCTACTACAGCTATTCTACCTACTACATATCTACAACTACTACAACTATTCTACCTACTACAACTATTCTACCTACTACACATCTACACCTACTACACATCTACACCCACTACAGCTATTCTACCTACTACACATCTACACCTACTACAGCTATTCTACCTTATACACATCTACACCTACTACAACTATTCTACCTTATACACATCTACACCTACTACACATCTACACCTACTACAACTATTCTACCTACTACACATCTACACCTACTACAACTATTCTACCTACTACACATCTACACCTACTACAGCTATTATACCTTATACACCTACTACAACTATTCTACCTACTACACATCTACACCTACTACAACTATTCTACCTACTACACATCTACACCTACTACAACTATTCTACCTTATACACATCTACAACTACTACACATCTACACATACTACAACTTCTCTACCTACTACACATCTACACCTACTACAACTATTCTACCTACTACACATCTACACCTACTACAACTATTCTACCTACTACAACTATTCTACCTACTACACATCTACACCTACTACACATCTACACCTACTACAGCTATTCTACCTACTACACATCTAAACCTACTACACATCTACACCTACTACAACTTCTCTACCTACTACACATCTACACCTACTACAACTATTCTACCTACTACACATCTACACCTACTACAACTATTCTACCTACTACACATCTACACCTACTACAACTATTCTACCTACTACACATCTACACCTACTACAACTATTCTACCTACTACACATCTACACCTACTACAGCTATTCTACCTACTACACATCTACAACTACTACACATCTACACCTACTACAACTATTCTACCTACTACACATCTACACCTACTACACATCTACACCTACTACACATCTACACCTACTACACATCTACACCTACTACAACTATTCTACCTTATACACATCTACACCTACTACACATCTGCACCTACTACAACTAGTCTACCTTATACACATCTACACCTACTACACATCTACACCTACTACAACTATTCTACCTACTACACATCTACACCTACTACAACTATTCTACCTTATACACATCTACACCTACTACACCTACTACACATCTACACCTACTACAACTATTCTACCTACTACACATCTACACCTACTACAACTATTCTACCTACTACACATCTACACCTACTACACATCTACAACTATTCTACCTTGTACACATCTACAACTACTACACATCTACACCTACTACAACTATTCTACCTACTACACATCTACACCTACTACAACTATTCTACCTTATACACATCTACAACTACTACACATCTACACCTACTACACATCTACACCTACTACAACTATTCTACCTACTACACATCTACACCTACTACAACTATTCTACCTACTACACATCTACACCTACTACAACTATTCTACCTACTACACATCTACACCTAGTACAGCTATTCTACCTTATACACATCTACACCTACTACAACTATTCTACCTACTACACATCTACACCTACTACAACTATTCTACCTACTACACATCTACACCTAGTACAGCTATTCTACCTAGTACACATCTACACCTACTACAACTATTCTACCTTATACACATCTACACCTACTACAACTATTCTACCTACTACACATCTACACCTACTACACATCTACACCTACTACAACTATTCTACTTCATACACATCTACAGCTACTACACATCTACTACAGCTATTCTACCTACTACACATCTACACCTACTACAACTATTCTACCTTATACACATCTACAACTACTACAGCTATTCTACCTTATACACATCTACACCTACTACAACTATTCTACCTTATACACATCTACACCTACTACACATCTACACCTACTACAACTATTCTACCTTATACACATCTACACCTACTACACATCTACAACTTCTACAACTATTCTACCTACTACACATCTACAACTACTACACATCTACACCTACTATAACTATTCTACCTACTACACATCTACACCTACTACACATCTACACCTACTACACATCTACACCTACTACACATCTACACCTACTACAACTATTCTACCTTATACACATCTACACCTACTACACATCTGCACCTACTACAACTATTCTACCTTATACACATCTACACCTACTACACATCTTCACCTACTACAACTATTCTACCTTATACACATCTACACCTACTACACATCTACACCTACTACAGCTATTCTACAACTACTACACATCTACACCTACTACAACTATTCTACCTTATACACATCTACAACTACTACACATCTACACCTACTACAGCTATTCTACCTACTACACATCTACACCTACTACACATCTACACCTACTACAACTATTCTACCTTATACACATCTACACCTACTACAACTATTCTACCTACTACACATCTACACCTACTACAGCTATTCTACCTTATACACATCTACACCTACTACAACTATTCTACCTTATACACATCTACACCTACTGCACATCTACACCTACTACAACTATTCTACCTACTACACATCTACACCTACTACAACTATTCTACCTACTATACATCTACACCTACTACAGCTATTCTACAACTACTACACATCTACACCTACTACAACTATTCTACCTTATACACATCTACAACTACTACACATCTACACCTACTAAGCAGCTATTCTACCTAGCTACACATCTACACCCTGCTACACATCTACACCTACTACAACTATTCTACCTTATACACATCTACACCTACTACAGCTATTCTACCTACTACATATCTACAACTACTACAACTATTCTACCTACTACAACTATTCTACCTACTACACATCTACACCTACTACAACTATTCTACCTACTACACATCTACACCTACTACAACTATTCTACCTACTACAACTATTCTACCTAGTACACATCGACACCTACTACACATCTACACCTACTACAGCTATTCTACCTACTACACATCTACACCTACTACAGCTATTCTACCTTATACACATCTACACCTACTGCAACTATTCTACCTTATACACATCTACACCTACTACACATCTACACCTACTAC
>NW_027038433.1:0-7500 GCF_034236695.1 Oncorhynchus nerka
TTAACAGGGATGGACGGAAACTTTAACAACTTGAAACTAGCGATGGAGACAGAAAGAATGTTCAGGATATATATATATATATATACATACACACACACACACACACACACACACACACACACACACACACACACACACACACACACACACACACACTCAGCAGAATGAGGCCATTGCGTATCCAGCGAGACAGAGAGGTCCCAGAGAGAGAGAGGAGTAGTGGAAACCAGGTCAGTCATTTAAACCAACTTTAATTAAAGTGGATAATGTTTAAACACGTCTTGGTTTTCTTAACGATAAGACTAACCCTGGAACCCCCCCCCTGTTTTCACGTCCCCCCTGTTTTCACGCCCCCTGATAGGAACTGTAATTACTGTAGGGGCCACGCTGAAATTCCCCTCCCTGGTCGTCAAGGTGACTTTAGAACGGAATAAAGGAGAGATGAACAAATTAAATGACTTGTTTATTTTTCTTTTCCTTTTCTCTCCTGCTGCTTTTGGTCCAGAGTCTGGAAGGGTTAAGGTTAGGGAGTACTATAGAGGAAGGTTAAGGTTAGGAGTACTATAGAGAAGGGTTAGGAGTATTATAGAGGAAGGGTTAAGGTTAGGAGTACTATAGAGGAAGGTGATAGAGGAAGGAGTTAGGGAGTACTATAGAGGAAGGGTTAAGTACTTAGGAGTAATTATAGAGGAAGGGTTAAGGTTAGGAGTACTATAGGGAGGAGGGTTAGGTTAAGTACTATAGAGGAAGGGTTAAGGTTAGGAGTACTAGCGGAAGGGTTAAGGTTAGGAGTACTAGAGGATAGTACTAGGAAGGGTTAAGGTTAGGAGTACTATAGAGGAAGGGTTAAGGTTAGGAGTACTATAGAGGAAGGGTTAAGGTTAGGAGTACTATAGAGGAGGGTTAGGAGGAGTACTATAGAGGAAGGGTTAAGGTTAGAGTATTATAGAGGAGGGTTAGGAGTACTATAGAGGAAGGGTTAAGGTTAGAGTACTATAGATGAGGAAGGGTTAAGGTTGAGTACTATAGAGGAAGGGTTAAGGTTAGAGTACTATAGAGGAAGGGTTAAGGTTAGAGTACTATAGAGGAAGGGTTAAGGTTAGGAGTACTATAGAGGAGGGTTAGGAGTACTATAGAGGAAGGGTTAAGGTTAGAGTACTATAGGAAGGGTTAAGGTTAGGAGTACTATAGAGGAAGGGTTAAGGTTAGGAGTACTATAGAGGAAGGGTTAAGGTTAGAGTACTATAGGAAGGGTTAAGGTTAGGAGTACTATAGGAGTTGGTTAGGAGTACTATAGAGAGGGTTAAGGTTAGGAAAGAGAAGGGTTAGTACTATAGAGGAAGGGTTAAGGTTAGGAGTACTATAGAGGAAGGGTTAGGTTAGAGTACTAGAGGAAGGGTTAAGGTTAGGAGTACTATAGAGGAAGGGTTAAGGTTAGAGTACTATAGAGGAAGGGTTAAGGTTAGGGGAGTACTATAGAGGAAGGGTTAAGGTTAGGAGTACTATAGAGGAAGGGTTAAGGTTAGGAGTACTATAGAGGAAGGGTTAAGGTTAGAGTACTATAGAGGAAGGGTTAAGGTTAGGAGTACTATAGAGGAGGGTTAGTTAGGAGTACTATAGAGGAGGGTTAAGGTTAGAGTACTATAGAGGAGGGTTAAGGTTAGGAGTACTATAGAGGAGGGGTTAAGGTTAGGAGCACTATAGAGGAGGGTTAAGGTTAGGAATTACTATAGAGGAAGGGTTAAGGTTAGGAGTACTATAGAGGAAGGTTAAGGTTAGGAGTACTATAGAGAAGGGAGGGTTAGAGTACTATAGAGGAAGGGTTAAGGTTAGGAGTACTATAGAGGAAGGGTTAGGTTAGAGTACTATAGAGGGGAAGGGTTAAGGTTAGGAGTACTATAGAGGAAAGGAGTTAATACTATTAAGGTTAGGAGTACTATAGAGGAAGGGTACTTAAGGGTTAGGAGTACTATAGAGGAAGGGTTAAGGTTAGGAGTACTATAGAGGAAGGGTTAAGGTTAGGAGTACTATAGAGGAAGGGTTAAGGTTAGGAGTACTATAGAGGAAGGGTTAAGGTTAGGAGTACTATAGAGGAAGGGTTAAGGTTAGGAGTATAGAGGAAGGTTAAAGGTACTATAGAGGAAGGGTTAAGGAGTACTATAGAGGAAGGGTTAAGGTTAGGAGTACTATAGAGGAGGGTTAAGGTTAGGAGTACTATAGAGGAAGGGTTAAGGTTAGGAGTACTATAGAGGAAGGGTTAAGGTTAGGAGTACTATAGAGGAGGGTTAAGGGTTAGGAGTACTATAGAGGAGGGTTAAAGGTTAGGGTACTATAGAGGAGGGTTAAGTTAGAGTACTAGAGGAAGGGTTAAGGTTAGGAGTACTATAGAGGAGTTAAGGTTAGGAATACTATAGGAAGGGTTAGGAGTACTATAGAGGAAGGGGTTAAGGTTAGAGTACTATAGGAGGAAGGGTTAAGGTTAGGAGTACTATAGGGGAAGGGGTTAAGGTTAGAGTACTATAGAGGAAGGGTTAAGGTTAGGAGTACTATAGAGGAGGGTTAGGAGTACTATAGAGGAAGGGTTAAGGTTAGAGTACTATAGAGGAAGGGTTAAGGTTAGGAGTACTATAGAGGAAGGGTTAAGGTTAGGAGTACTATAGAGGAAGGGTTAAGGTTAGGAGTACTATAGAGGAAGGGTTAGGAGTACTATAGAGGAAGGGTTAAGGTTAGAGTTAGGGGAGTACTATAGAGGAGGGTTAAGGTTAGAGTACTATAGAGGAAGGGTTAGGTTAGGAGTACTATAGAGGAAGGGTTAAGGTTAGGAGTACTATAGAGGAAGGGTTAAGGTTAGGAGTACTATAGAGGAAGGGTTAAGGTTAGGAGTACTATAGAGGAAGGGTTAAGGTTAGGAGTACTATAGAGGAAGGGTTAAGTACTATAGAGGAAGGGTTAAGGTTAGGAGTACTATAGAGGAAGGGTTAAGGTTAGGAGTACTATAGAGGAAGGGTTATTAGGTTAGGGAAGGGTTAAGGGAGTACTATAGAGGAAGGGTTAAGGTTAGGAGTACTATAGAGGAAGGGGTTAAGGTTAGGAGTACTATAGAGGAAGGGTTAAGGTTAGGAGTACTATAGAGGAAGGGTTAAGGTTAGGAGTACTATAGAGGAAGGGTTAAGGTTAGGAGTACTATAGAGGAAGGGTTAAGGTTAGGAGTACTATAGAGGAAGGGTTAAGGTTAGGAGTACTATAGAGGAAGGGTTAAGGTTAGGAGTACTATAGAGGAAGGGTTAAGGTTAGGAGTACTATAGAGGAAGGGTTAAGGTTAGGAGTACTATAGAGGAAGGGTTAAGGTTAGTTAGAGTACTATAGAGGAAGGGTTAAGGTTAGGAGTACTATAGAGGAAGGGTTAAGGTTAGGAGTACTATAGAGGAGGGTTAGGAGTACTATAGAGGAAGGGTTAAGGTTAGGAGTACTATAGAGGAAGGGTTAAGGTTAGGAGTACTATAGAGGAAGGGTTAAGGTTAGGAGTACTATAGAGGAAGGGTTAAGGTTAGGAGTACTATAGAGGAAGGGTTAAGGTTAGGAGTACTATAGAGGGTTAAGGTTAGGAGTACTATAGAAGGAGGGTTAAGGTTAGGAGTACTATAGAGGAGGGTTAAGGTTAGGAGTACTATAGAGGAAGGGTTAAGGTTAGGAGTACTATAGAGGAAGGGTTAAGGTTAGGAGTACTATAGAGGAAGGGTTAAGGTTAGGAGTACTATAGAGGAAGGGTTAAGGTTAGGAGTACTATAGAGGAGGGTTAGGAGTACTATAGAGGAAGGGTTAAGGTTAGGAGTACTATAGAGGAAGGGTTAAGGTTAGAGTACTATAGAGGAAGGGTTAAGGTTAGGAGTACTATAGAGAGGAAGGAGTTACTATAGAGGAAGGTTAGGAGTACTATAGAGGAGGGTTAGGAGTACTATAGAGGAAGGGGTTAAGGGTTAGGAGTACTATAGAGGAAGGGTTAAGGTTAGGAGTACTATAGAGGAAGGGTTAAGGTTAGGAGTACTATAGAGGAAGGGTTAAGGTTAGGAGTACTATAGAGGAAGGGTTAAGGTTAGGAGTACTAGGTTAGGAGTACTATAGAGGAAGGGTTAAGGTTAGGAGTACTATAGAGGAAGGGTTAAGGTTAGGAGTACTATAGAGGAAGGGTTAAGGTTAGGAGTACTATAGAGGGAGGGTTAAGGTTAGGAGTACTATAGAGGAAGGGTTAAGGTTAGGAGTACTATAGAGGAAGGGTTAAGGTTAGGAGTACTATAGAGGAAGGGTTAAGGTTAGGAGTACTATAGAGGAAGGGTTAGAGGAAAGGTTAGGAGTACTATAGAGGAAGGGTTAAGGTTAGGAGTACTATAGAGGAAGGGTTAAGGTTAGGAGTACTATAGAGGAAGGGTTAAGGTTAGGAGTACTATAGAGGAAGGGTTAAGGTTAGAGTACTATAGAGGAAGGGTTAAGGTTAGGAGTACTATAGAGGAAGGGTTAAGGTTAGGAGTACTATAGAGGAAGGGTTAAGGTTAGGAGTACTATAGAGGAAGGGTTAAGGTTAGGAGTACTATAGAGGAAGGGTTAAGGTTAGGAGTACTATAGAGGAAGGGTTAAGGTTAGGAGTACTATAGAGGAGGGTTAAGGTTAGGAGTACTATAGAGGAAGGGTTAAGGTTAGGAGTACTATAGAGGAAGGGTTAAGGTTAGAGTACTATAGAGGAAGGGGTTAGAGAAGGGTTAAGGTTAGGAGTACTATAGAGGAAGGGTTAAGGTTAGGAGTACTATAGAGGAAGGGTTAAGGTTAGGAGTACTATAGAGGAAGGTTAGGAGTACTATAGAGGAGGGTTAAGGTTAGGAGTACTATAGAGGAAGGGTTAAGGTTAGGAGTACTATAGAGGAAGGGTTAAGGTTAGGAGTACTATAGAGGAAGGGTTAAGGTTAGGAGTACTATAGAGGAAGGGTTAAGGTTAGGAGTACTATAGAGGAGGGTTAAGGGTAGGAGTACTATAGAGGAGGGTTAAGGTTAGGAGTACTATAGAGGAGGGTTAAGGTTAGGAGTACTATAGAGGAGGGGTTAAGGTTAGGAGTACTATAGAGGAAGGGTTAAGGTTAGGATTACTATAGAGGAAGGGTTAAGGTTAGGAGTACTATAGAGGAAGGGTTAAGGTTAGGAGTACTATAGAGGAAGGGTTAAGGTTAGGAGTACTATAGAGGAAGGGTTAAGGTTAGGAGTACTATAGAGGAAGGTTAGGAGTACTATAGAGGAAGGGTTAAGGTTAGGATTACTATAGAGGAAGGGTTAAGGTTAGGAGTACTATAGAGGAAGGGTTAAGGTTAGGAGTACTATAGAGGAAGGGTTAAGGTTAGGAGTACTAGGGTTAAGGTTAGGGAAGAAGGGTTAAGGTTAGGAGTACTATAGAGGAAGGGTTAAGGTTAGGAGTACTATAGAGGAAGGGTTAGGTTAGGTTAGAGGGTTAAGGTTAGGAGTACTATAGAGGAAGGGTTAAGGTTAGGAGGGTTACTATAGAGGAAGGGTTAAGGTTAGGAGTACTATAGAGAAGGGTTAAGGTTAGTACTATAGAGGAAGGGTTAAGGTTAGGAGTACTATAGAGGAAGGGTTAAGGTTAGGAGTACTATAGAGGAAGGGTTAAGGTTAGGAGTACTATAGAGGAAGGGTTAAGGTTAGGAGTACTATAGAGGAGGTTAAGGTTAGGGTTAAGGTTAGGAGTACTATAGGAAGGGTTAAGGTTAGGAGTACTATAGAGGAAGGGTTAAGGTTAGGAGTACTATAGAGGAAGGTTAGTTAGGAGTACTATAGAGGAAGGGTTAAGGTTAGGATTACTATAGAGGAAGGGTTAAGGTTAGGAGTACTATAGAGGAAGGGTTAAGGTTAGGAGTACTATAGAGGAAGGGTTAAGGTTAGGAGTACTATAGAGGAGGGTTAAGGTTAGGAGTACTATAGAGGAAGGGTTAAGGTTAGGAGTACTATAGAGGAAGGGTACTATAGAGGAAGGTTAGGAGTACTATAGAGGAAGGGTTAAGGTTAGGAGTACTATAGTTAGAAGGTTAGGTACTAAGGAAGGGGTTAAGGTTAGGAGTACTATAGAGGAAGGGTTAAGGTTAGGAGTACTTAGGAAGGGTTAAGGTTAGGAGTACTATAGAGGAAGGGTTAAGGTTAGGAGTACTATAGAGAGGGTTATAGGTTAGTACTATAGAGGAAGGGTTAGGGACTTAGAGAAGGGAGTACTATAGAGGAAGGGTTAAGGTTAGGATTACTATAGAGGAAGGGTTAGAGGAAGGGTTAAGGTTAGGAGTACTATAGAGGAGGGTTAGGAGTACTATAGAGGAAGGGTTAAGGTTAGGAGGGTTACTATAGAGAAGGGTTAAAGGGTTAGGAGGGTTAGGAGTACTATAGAGGAAGGGTTAAGGTTAGGAGTACTATAGAGGAAGGGTTAAGGTTAGGATTACTATAGAGGAAGGGTTAAGGTTAGGAGTACTATAGAGGAAGGTTAGGAGTACTATAGAGGAAGGGTTAAGGTTAGGAGTACTATAGAGGAAGGGTTAAGGTTAGGAGTACTATAGAGGAAGGGTTAAGGTTAGGAGTACTATAGAGGAAGGGTTAAGGTTAGGAGTACTATAGAGGAAGGGTTAAGGTTAGGAGTACTATAGAGGAAGGGTTAAGGTTAGGAGTACTATAGAGGAAGGGTTAAGGTTAGGAGTACTATAGAGGAAGGTTAGGAGTACTATAGAGGAAGGGTTAAGGTTAGGATTACTATAGAGGAAGGGTTAAGGTTAGGAGTACTATAGAGGAAGGGTTAAGGTTAGGAGTACTATAGAGGAAGGGTTAAGGTTAGGAGTACTATAGAGGAAGGGTTAAGGTTAGGAGTACTATAGAGGAAGGGTTAAGGTTAGGAGTACTATAGAGGAAGGGTTAAGGTTAGGAGTACTATAGAGGAAGGGTTAAGGTTAGGATTACTATAGAGGAAGGGTTAAGGTTAGGAGTACTATAGAGGAAGGTTAGGAGTACTATAGAGGAAGGGTTAAGGTTAGGATTACTATAGAGGAGGGTTAGGAGTACTATAGAGGAAGGGTTAAGGTTAGGAGTACTATAGAGGAGGGTTAGGAGTACTATAGAGGAAGGGTTAAGGTTAGGAGTATTAGAGAGGGAGGGTTAGGAGTACTATAGAGGAAGGGTTAAGGTTAGGAGTACTATAGAGGAGGGTTAGGAGTACTATAGAGGAAGGGTTAAGGTTAGGAGTACTATAGAAGGGAGGGTTAGGAGTACTATAGAGGAAGGGTTAAGGTTAGGATTACTATAGAGGAGGGTTAGGAGTACTATAGAGGAAGGGTTAAGGTTAGGAGTACTATAGAGGAAGGGTTAAGGTTAGGAGTACTATAGAGGAAGGTTAGGAGTACTATAGAGGAGGGTTAAGGTTAGGAGTACTATAGAGGAAGGGTTAAGGTTAGGAGTACTATAGAGGAG
>NW_027038433.1:25000-27500 GCF_034236695.1 Oncorhynchus nerka
GGGAGGAGATGGAGGGATGAGATGGAGGGATGAGATGGAGGGATGAGATGGAGGGAGGAGATGGAGGGAGGAGATGGAGGGATGAGATGGAGGGAGGAGATGGAGGGAGAGATGGATGGGGATGAGATGGAGGGAGGAGATGGAGGGAGGAGATGGAGGGAGGAGATGGAGGGAGGAGATGGAGGGATGGATGGAGGGAGGAGATGGAGGAGGAGATGGAGGATGGAGGATGAGATGGGGATGAGATGGAGGGAGGAGATGGAGGGATGAGATGGAGGAGGAGATGGAGGGATGAGATGGAGGGAGGAGATGGAGATGGAGGGGAGATGGAGGGAGGAGATGGAGGGATGAGATGGAGGGAGGAGATGGAGGGAGATGGAGATGAGATGGAGGAGGAGGAGATGGAGGGAGGAGATGGAGGGAGGAGGAGATGGAGGGATGAGATGGAGGGAGGAGATGGAGGGATGAGATGTGTCTTTCTCTATCTCTCTGTGTGTCTCTTTCTGTGTCTCTCTCTCTCTCTCTCTCTCTCTGTGTCTCTCTCTCTGTGTGTCTCTATCTCTCTGTGTCTCTCTCTCCCTCTCTCTGTGTCTCTGTCTCTCTCTCCCTCTCTCTGTGTCTCTCTCTGTGTGTCTCTATCTCTCTGTGTCTCTCTCTCTCCCTCTCTCTGTGTCTCTGTCTCTCTCTCTCCCTCTCTCTGTGTCTCTATCTCTCTGTGTCTCTCTCTCTCTCCTCCCTCTCTCCTCCCTCTCTCTCTCTCTCTCTCTCTCTCTCCTCCCTCTCTCTCTCTCTCTCTCTCTCTCTCTCTCTCTCTCTCTCTCAATTCAATTCAATTCAAGGGGCTTTATTGGCATGACGTAACAATGTACATATTGCCAAAGCTTATTTTGGACCAAGTGTCAAAATAACCAACACATTCAACAATAAGCATACAGTAGAGGACATGTGCATGTTGATGGGTCTGTCAGACACGGTCCCTCATCTTATGTCAGACAGCAATGTAGTGTGCTGCCAACCCACAGCTCTCTGCGTCCTCCCCCAACAGGACGGGTAGCCTGTCCTCATCAGAGAGGTCTTCAATGTAGTGTGCTGCCAACCCACGGCTCTCTGCGTCCTCCCCCAACAGGACGGGTAGCCTACTCTCATCAGAGAGGTCTTCAATGTAGTGCTCTGCCAACCCACGGCTCTCTGCGTCCTCCCCCAACAGGACGGGTAGCCTGTCCTCATCAGAGAGGTCTTCAATGTAGTGCTCTGCCAACCCACGGCTCTCTGCGTCCTCCCCCAACAGGACGGGTAGCCTGTCCTCATCAGAGAGGTCTTCAATGTAGTGCTCTGCCAACCCACGGCTCTCTGCGTCCTCCCCCAACAGGACGGGTAGCCTGTCCTCATCAGAGAGGTCTTGTTTTGATAAGTGGACCCCACACCTCACTGGCTCTCTGCGTCCTCCCCCAACAGGATGGGTAGCCTGTCCTCATCAGAGAGGTCTTGTTTTGATAAGTGGACCCCACACCTCGCTGGCTTACAGTACGATTAGTTCAATGACACATTCAATTAGTTTTAGACTCATTTTAAAAGGTATTTCAATTTGAATAGTTGTTGTTAATGGCGTAGAATGCCTTTCTCTCTCAGTTCATTCACTGCCTCATTAAGGTGTCCAGTTGAGCTTATATTTAAACCTCAGTAATTGTAGTGTGTACAGTACTCTATATATTTAAACCTCAGTAAGTGTAGTGTGTACAGTATTCTATATATTTAAACCTCAGTAACTGTAGTGTGTACAGTACTCTATATATTTAGACCTCAGTAATTGTAGTGTGCAGTACTCTATATATTTAAACCTCAGTAATTGTAGTGTGTGCAGTACTCTATATATTTAAACCTCAGTAATTGTAGTGTGTACAGTACTCTATATATATTTAAACCTCAGTAATTGTAGTGTGTGCAGTACTCTATATATTTAAACCTCAGTAATTGTAGTGTACAGTAATTTATATATTTAAACCTCAGTAACTGTAGTGTGTACAGTACTCTATATATTTAAACCTCAGTACTCTATATATTTAAACCTATGTAACTGTAGTGTGTACAGTACTCATATATTTAGACCCTGTAATTGTAGTACAGTACTCTATATTTAGACCTCAGTAATTGTAGTGTGTGCAGTACTCATATATTTAAACCTCAGTAATTGTAGTGTACAGTACTCTATATATTTAAACCTCAGTAATTGTAGTGTGTACAGTACTCTATATATTTAAACCTCAGTAATTGTAGTGTGTACAGTACTCTATATATTTAAACCTCAGTAATTGTAGTGTGTACAGTACTCTATATATTTAAACTCAGTAACTGTAGTGTGTACAGTACTCTATATATTTAAACCTCAGTAATTGTAGTGTGTACAGTACTCTATATATTTAAACCTCAGTAATTGTAGTGTGTACAGTACTCTATATATTTAAACCTCAGTAATTGTAGTGTGTACAGTACTATATATATT
>NW_027038434.1:0-30777 GCF_034236695.1 Oncorhynchus nerka
TAGGTTATTGTCCTACTGAAATGTGAATTAATCTCCTAGGTTTGGTGGAAAGCAGACAACCATGTTCTCTCTCTAGGATTTTTCCTGTGCTTAACTCAGTTTATTTTTTATCCTGAAAATTCCCTGTCCTCGATTGGGTAAGCATACTCCATAACATAATGCAGTCACCTGTAACGGTTGTCGCTGCCTGATGAGGAAGAATCGACCAAAGAATAACAAAGTGCAAAACGAAACTCAAACAGTCCTGTCAGGTGCATCAGTAAACAGAAAAACAACTACCCACAAAACATAGGTGGGGAAAAAGTTACCTATGGTTCCCAAACAGAGACAACGATAATCAGCGGTCCCTGGACTGAGGACCATACCCGCCAAAACGAAAAAGAAATACAAAACATAGAAAAAATAACAGAATGCCCACCCAAATCACACCCTGACCAAACCAAAAGAGAGAAATAAAAGCTCTCTAAGGTCAGGGCGTGACAGTACAGTACCCCCCCCTAAGGTGTGGGACTCAGTGGCAAAAACCTGAACCTATAGGGGATGGTCTGGTGGGGCATTTCTCCGCTGTGGAGGCTCTGGTGCGGAACGTAGACCCCACTCAACCTCTGGCTTGGCCCACTTTGGTGGCGCTCCGTGCGGGGACCCCGCCGCTGACCCCGGACCGGGGACCTTCGTAGGGCCCCGGACTGGGCACCTTGTTGTGGGCCCCGGACTCGGCACCCTTGTTGGGGGCTCCGGACTGGAGGGCGTCGCTGGAGGCTCCGGACTGGAGGGCGACTCTGGAGGCTCCGGACTGGAGGGCGACTCTGGAGGCTCCGGACTGGAGGGCGACTGGAGGCTCCAGACTGGAGGGCGTCGCTGGAGGGAGGAGACCAGAGACAGCCTGGTGCGTGGGCTGCCACAGGGCCCACCAGGCTGGGGAGACCTACAGGAGGCCTGGTGCGTAGAGGAGGCACAGGATGAACCGGGCGTGGGTGAGCACTGGAGCTCTGGTGCGCAGCCTTGGCACCAATCCTCCAGGCTGAATGCCCACTTTAGCCCGGCCCCTCCAGAGTGCAGGCACAGGTCGAACCGGGCTGTGGGGGAGCACTGGAGATCTGTTGCTTACCACTCACACCTCTCCACTTGGCTCAATGCCCACTTTAGCCCGGTACGGGCGGAGCGCAGGCATAGGACGAACTGAACAGCCCCAGCGCACCGGAGACACAGTGTACAGAGCCGGCGCAGGATACCCTGGGGCGAAATGGCGCACCAGAGACCAAGAGTGCTGAGCTGCCACAATCTGCCCTGGCTGGATGCCAACTCTCGCATGGCACTTGCGGAGGGCTGGCATATAGCGCACCGGGCTATGAGCGCGCCCTGGAGACCATGCGCTTTACCGCATAACACGGTGCCTGACCAGTACCACGCTGCTTCTGGTAAGCATGGGGAGTTGGCTCAGGTCTATAGCCTGACTCCGCCAATCTCCCCGTGTGCCCCCCCTCTCGTGCCTGCTTTGCTGACTCGCCTCATATTGCTGCCATTCAGCTTAAGCTGCCTCCAGTTCCTTCTTCGGGCGGCGACATTCTGTCTCCAGGGTCCCTTTCCGTCCAGTATCTCCTCCCATGTCCAGGAGTCCTGAACCCTCTGCTCCTCCATACCACGCTGCTTGGTCCGTTTGTGGTGGGTAGTTCTGTAACGGTTGTCGTCGTCTGATGAGGAAGAATCGGACCAAAGCGCAGAGTGGTAAGTGTTCATGACTTTATTTAGCAACTGAACACCAGAACAAAAATAACAAAGTGCAAAACGAAACCGAAACAGTCCTGTCAGGTGCAGAACACTAAACAGAAAACTACCCACAAAACAGGTGGGAAAAAGCTACCTAAGTATGGTTCCCAATCAGAGACAACGATAGTCAGCTGTCCCTGATTGAGAACCATACCCGGGGGCTTCCCGGGTGGCGCAGTGGTTAAGGGCGCTGTACTGCAGCGCCAGCTGTGCCATCAGAGTCCCTGGGTTCGCGCCCAGGCTCTGTCGTAACCGGCCGCGACCGGGAGGTCCGAGGGGCGACGCACAATTGGCCTAGCGTCGTCCAGGTTAGGGAGGGCTTGGTCGGTAGGGATGTCCTTGTCTCAGCGACTCCTGTGGCGGGCCGGGCGCAGTGCGCGCTAACCAAGATTGCCAGGTGCTCGGTGTATCCTCCGACACATTGGTGCGGCTGGCTTCCGGGTTGGATGCGCGCTGTGTTAAGAAGCAGTGCGGCTGGTTGGGTTGTGTATCGGAGGACGCATGACTTTCAACCTTCGTCTCTCCCGAGCCCGTGCGGGAGTTGTAGCGATGAGACAAGATAGTAGCTACTACAACAATTGGATCCCACGAAATTGGGGAGAAAAAAGGGGTAAAAATAAATAAATAAATAAAAGAGAACCATACCCGGCCAAAACAAAGAATTACAAAACGTAGAAAAAAAGAACATAGAATGCCCACCCAAATCACACCCTAACCAAACCAAAATAGACATAAAAAGCTAAGGTCATGACATCACCACTTGAAAATATGAAGAGTGGTACTCATTATTAATGAATTGTATTGTATTTGTTCCAACCATAACACTCTGTATTCAGCACAAAAAAACGGTATTGCTTTGCCACATTTTTTTGCAGATTTACTTTAGTGTGTTGTTGCAAACAGGATGCATGTTGTGGAATATTTGTATTCTGTACAGGCTTCCTTCTTTTCACTCTGTCAATTAGACAGAGTAACTACAATGTTGTGGAGTAACTACAATGTTGTTGATCGATCCTCAGTTTTCTCCTATCACATCCATTTAACTCGAACTTATTTAAAAAATCACAATTGACCTCATGGTGAATTCCCCGAGGAGTTTCCTTCCTCTCAATCAAGTTAGTGAGGAAGGACACCTGTATCTTTCTAGTGACAGGGTGTATTGATACACCATCCAAAGTGATGTTCAAATGGATATTCAAGTCTGCTTTTGTTATTTAGCCCATCTACCCATCTTTGAGAGGCGTTGGAATACCTGGTCTTTGTGATTGAATCTGTGTTACAAATTCACTTCTCAACTGAGGGGCCTTAGAGATAATTGTCTGTGTGGGGTACAGAGATGAGGTTGTCATTCAAAAACCATGTTAAACACTATCATTGCACACATAGTGAGTCCATGCAACTTATTATGTGACTTGTTATGCACAATTCACTTCTGAACTTATTTAGGCTTGCCTTAAGTTGCCATAACAAAGGGGTTGAATACTCATTGACTCAAGAAATGTCTGCTTTTCATTTGTAAACATTTTGTAAACATAATTCCAATTTGATTTTATGGGATATTGTGTGTAGGCCAGTGACAAAACATCTCATTGTAATCAAATTGAAATTCAGGCTGTAACACAACAACATGTGGAAAAAGTCAAGGGGTGTGAATACTTTCTGAAGACACTATATTATGCCAACTAGTAATGGGGGGGGGGATGATTAGGTGGCTATGATGGAAGGGGGCCAGGTTGGGAATGTTGGCATGACACCAGGGTTAACATCCCTAGTCTTACAACAAGTGCCATGGGATTTTTAATAACAACAGAGAGTCAGGACAACCATTTAACTTCCTATCAAAAAGACAGCACCCAAAGCAGGGTAATATCACCTAGACTGCCCTGGTATCTCCTTTGACCAGAGGGAAGAGTGGCCCCTACTGACCCTCCAACATCACTTCCAGCAGTCTCCCATCCAGAGACAGAATAAGCCCGTCCCTGCTTAGCTTCAGAGGAAAGCCAGCAATGGGATGAAGGGTGGTATGCTGCTGGTACTGTAGGTGACAACATGTAAAGTGACATGTGATAACATTAAACTACACGTGTGAAAATATTTTAGCATGTGAAAACATGATCTTGTGAAATAAATGTGACAACATGGGGAATCAACATTTCAATGTGATACCATGAAACTAAACGTGATAACATTTTCACAACCAAAACAGCAAATCTCGATTTTCAAATGACCCATTTTTTCACGTGAAAATGAAATTCTACAGAGAGTTAGGTTTTCCCATGTGAAGGTTTTTCACACGTGAAATTTTTGTAATTCACAAGTGAGGTGGAAACGCCATTTTCTCTCGTGAAAAGGTGGTGTTAATATTAATTTAATACATGTGAACATATGGTTTCAAGATTTACTTCAAGTCTCTTGTTTTCACATGTGAAAATGTCAGCTCAACATGTGAAAACAGCTATTTCACATGTGAAATTGCAATTTTCATGTGAAAGCGCAAGGGATGTAATTAAATGGTGTAGGAGTTTTAAGGTGAGTGACATGCTGTACATTTGACATGATCACTTCAATATGACCCCACCTGGGATTTGAAACTCAGAACCGCTAAATTTGGGGTACGCTGATCTTTCTGCTGCGCTAAAGAGTCTGTACTTCTGCATTCTCAGAAGTCCCCCACAGATGAATTGTTCGTATACATCTCCGCATAGTGCAAAATAATGCCATCTGCACTTCTATTTTAGTTATCAGTTAATCTGACTGTTCTGTCATCATTGATTTAATCATTGATTTAATATACTGGATTCAGTCATTTGAGGGTTTTCTGTAAAATTGTCTAATGTTGGTGGGGCATATTATTCTGTTTTAATGTTACTCCTGAGTAACTATGATAAATATAATAGGTTTTATTGAGTGTATTTTAAACAAAGCTGAGATTTACAGTAAAGTTCAACGTTTAGGAATACAGGTGAAATCAGTTATTGACACAGAAACGGTGCCGTGGAAGATTGGAATGCCATGAACCAAGAGATTGTGAGTTTCAATCAAATCACATTTTATTGGTCACACATATTTAGCAGATGTTATTGTGGGTGTGGCGAAATGCTTGTGAGGACATGTTGCATTTAGATTAGATTAGTTTATTTAGTCACATGGATAAGGTCAGATGTAATTGCAGTGTACAGTAAAATAATTTAAACTCTGAGATCCAACAGTTCAGGTGTAAATGAAACAATAATACAAAATTAAAAAATATATACATATTTACTACTTTGACAATGAAAAATACAAATGTCCATTAAGGTGTGGGCAGGGTAATTGTCAGTTTCAGGCTGTGATGCAGCCCGACAGTATGCTCTTGATGGTGCTCCTGTAGAATACTGTGAGGCCCCTTGGGAAAAGGCCGAATTTCATCAGCCTCATGAGGTTAAAGAGTTGCTGTCGAGCCCTCCTCACCTTGGTGTCCGTGTGGTTTGACCATTTCAGCTCCTCTAACATATGTACACCAAGAAAGTATTTCATAATGATGGAATTGAGTGCAACGGGTCGGTAGTCATTTAGTTTAGTTACTATCTCTTTCTTGGTCAAGTGGATATCTAGAATAATAATTATAGTATAAATAAACAATCACAATGTAATCATGTCAAAGTGAGTCAAATATGAAGTTGAAAACACTGTGACTGTGTGACGTTCCGGGGACATCCTAACGACAAATTTTAGGGCATCACCTGTGAAATGTAATGTTAAAAATATCCACATCTGAAACATCATATGAAATATGACATGTGAAGTGTTCCAAAACCAAATGGTTTTCATTGATTCCACATGTGAAAGGTTATGTGATCACATGTGAAGATCCATCCACCTGGAAAAGAGGAATGCATATGTGAGGATTGGCAGGACAGAGAAGCTATGTCTGGTAGGACGAGAGGCAGGGTGTGTGTCCGTTTGTAAATAACAGCTGGTGCACGATTTCTAATATTAAAGAAGTCTCAAGGTTTTGCTCACCTGAGGTAGAGTACCTCATGATAATCTGTAGACCACACTATCTACCAAGAGAGTTCTCATCTATATCAATCGTAGCCATCTATTTACCACCACAAACCGATGTTGGCACTAAGACCATACTCAACAAGCTGTATAAGGACATAATCAAACAAGACAATGTGCATCCAGAAGTGGTGCCCCTAGTGGCCGGGGACTTTAATGCAGGCAAACTTAAATCAGTTTTACCAGATTTCTACCAGCATGTTGAATGTGCAACCAGAGGGAAAAAAACTCTAGACCACCTTGAATCCATACACAGAGATGCATACAAAGCTCTCCCTCGCCCTCCATTTGACAAATCTGACAATAATTCTATCCTCCTTACTCCTGCTTACATGCAAAAACTAAAGCAGGAAGTACCAGTGACTCGCTCCATACGGAAGTGGTCAGATGACCAATGACATTAAGGGGTATACCACCTCAGTCACCATCTTCATCAATAAGTGCATCGACGACGTCGTCCCCACAGTGACCATATGTACATATCCCAACCTGAAGACATGGATTACGGGGAACATCCACACTGAGCTAAAGGCTAGAGCTGCCGCTTTCATGAAGCGGTACACTAATCCGGACACATAAGAAATCTCACTATGCCCTCAGACGAACCATCAAATAGGCAAAGCGTATAGGGAGGAGGTCAGAGACCTGGCAGTGTGGTGCCTGTTCTTTTAATTTGACTCTTTATTACTTTAGTTTATTGAGTAAATATTTTTAACTGTTTCTTGAACTGCATTGTTGGTTAAGGGCTTGTAAGTAAGCATTTCACTGAAAGGTCTAAACCTGTTGTATTCGGTGCATGTGACAAATACAATTTGATTTGATATGTGTAGTGTGGAATGTGGAATCATGTGTTTTTTTCCTAATGAGGCAATTAAAAGTCATACTCTTTCAGAATGAATGGCTATTATTCATTTAAAAGTGCTCAAATCTGTGGAAATTGCAGATTGCACCTTTAAAATAAAGTACAGGAAGTATAAAGTATGTGGTGATCAGTAACATGAATATGGCATGTTGTTATTTATTTAGAGCTAATATTGGTGCAATGTGACTTTCTTTGTTGTAGTGCTGAATACACACATCAACTCTGGACACTGTGAAGATGATGATGGTAGATATTTGTTCACTTCATCAAGCCTCCATCTCTTAATGCTTCATCCTATTTCTTTATTTGTAATTTTTAAAGTTGGTTTTGGCTGGACATATTTTTTGTTTTTAGTGTCTTGAAATAACATGTGAAAGGCAATTGTATCATGCTGGTTTGATTTTGTGCAGGAGTGGCGAAGGCTGTTCTGACCATACACCCCAACAGCTCCCAGATATTCCGTGGAGAGTCTGTCACTCTCAGATGTGTCATACAGGGGGGAGGAGTCACTGACAGGGAGTACAGATGGTTAACACCCAGTTCGGATCAATGTCCACAGAAAGAACATGAATGTATTATCAGTTCAGCTGAGTTTTCCCACAGTGGTGACTACAGTTGTCTGGGATCACATCAGCAACAGGATTCTAAATGGAGTGATGCAGTCAGACTGACAGTGACATGTACGTCATCTCATCTCTCATTCACATCTGTGCCTCCATTCTTATAACCACTTGAATATGGGCCGCATTTTAAGAATGCTGTTTAGTTGTTTTAAAAATGTCTGTTGTGTGTTTCCTCAGCTCTGCCCAAAGCTACACTGACTGTAGAGCCAAACCCTGTGTTCCCTGGAGAAACAGTTACTCTGACGTGTTCAGTAGGGTCTGACAGTATCTGGAACTATCAGTGGTACAAATACATGAATTATAATGTAGCATCCCAGTCTGTCAGACACACTATAACAGGAGACACTCTCACCATCAATGGATCAACAGTGAATGAGGGTCCCTACTGGTGTCAGGGAGAGAGAGACTCCAGACCCACTTCTTCATCCGTCAGTGACCCTGTCACTATCACTGTCAACGGTGAGTAGTGTCATACAGACACTATTTATATTAAGTCAAGCATGATCTGTGTGTCAGTATTCATAGATATGATAGAAAAACAAAGACTTATTTCAAGAAAGAAGTATGGTGATCATATTTTGGAAAACATTTATATAGAGGTTTCATCTTTGTATCTGTGCCATTATGGTGTCTGTTACAACACGGGCAGCACATCTACATGTTTAATGTTGCATGTGCCATAATCTACCAATTGTGTTACAGAGGACCACCATGTGGGTAGTGGACACTTCAGGAAAAAGAGTAGGGTATTGAGATGAATAGACAACAGGGGGGTTCCAACCCTCCACGACCCCTAACATTGACATCTATTTGACCACAACACTACTACTACTACTATATACTAGTCTACTGTATTGTACCCTGCTCTAATGAACTGTACCCTACTCTATTGTACTGTACCCTACTCTACTGTACCCTACTCTACTGAACTGTACCCTACTCTACTGTACTCTACTAAACTATACCCTACTGTACTCTACTGAACTGTACCCTACTATACTGTACTCTACTGTACTGCACCCTACTCTACTGTACTCTACTGTACCCTACTATACTGTACTCTACTGTACTGCACCCTACTCTACTGTACTCTACTGTACTGTCCCCTGCTCTACTGTACTCGACTGTACTCTACTATACTGTACCCTACTCTTGCTGTACTCTACTTTACTGCCCTCTGCTCTAATGTACTCTACTGTACTCAACTGTACTCTACTGTACTGTCCCCTACTCTATTGTACTGTACTCTACTGAACTGTCCCAGAGCACCACCATGTGGGTAGTGGACAAGTGCATAATTCAGGAAAAAGTGTAGAGTATTGAGATGTATAGCGAACAGGGGGGTTCCTACCCTCCAAGACGCCAAATATTGCCATCTATTTGACCAAAAACACTACTACTATATACCACTGTACTCTACTCTACTGTACTGTACCCTACTCTACTGTAATCTACTGTACTGTACCCTACTCTACTGTCCTCTAATATAATATACCCTACTCTACTGTACTCAACTGTACTGTACACTACTATATTGTATTCTACTGTACCCTACTCTAATGTACTGTACTGTACCCTACTGTACTCTACTCTACTTTACTTTACCTTACTGTACTGTACCCTATTCTACTGTACTCAACTGTACCCTACTCTATTGTACTGTGCTCTACTGATCTGTACCCTACTTTACTGTGCTCTACTGTACCCTACTCTATTGTACTGTGCTCTACTGATCTGTACCCTACTTTACTGTGCTCTACTGTACCCTACTCTATTGTACTGTGCTCTACTGATCTGTACCCTACTTTACTGTGCTCTACTGTACCCTACTCCATTGTACTGTGCTCTACTGATCTGTACCCTACTTTACTGTGCTCTACTGTACCCTACTCCATTGTACTGTGCTCTACTGAACTGTACCCTACTTTACCTACTGTGCTCTATGTACTGTGCTCTACTGAACTGTACCCTGTGCTCTACTGTACCCTACTGTACCAATCTCTACTGTACCCTACTCTGCTGTACTCTACTGTACTGTACCTTACTCTACCCTACTCTACTGTACTCTACTGTACTGTACCCTACTCTATTGTACTGTACTCTACTGAACTGTCCCAGAGGACCACCATGTGGGTAGTGGGCAAGTGCACAATTCAGGAAAAAGTGTAGAGTATTGAGATGTATAGCGAACAGGGGGGTTCCTACCCTCCAAGACGCCAAATATTGCCATCTATTTGACCAAAAACACTACTACTATATACCACTGTACTCTACTCTACTGTACTGTACCCTACTCTACTGTAATCTACTGTACTGTACCCTACTCTACTGTCCTCTAATGTAATATACCCTACTCTACTGTACTCAACTGTACTGTACACTACTATATTGTATCTACTACTGTACCCTACTCTAATGTACTGTACTTTACCTACTGTACTGTACCCTATTCTACTGTACTCAACTTACCCTACTCTATTGTACTGTGCTCTACTGATCTGTACCCTACTTTACTGTGCTCTACTGTACCCTACTCTATTGTACTGTGCTCTACTGATCTGTACCCTACTTCACTGTGCTCTACTGTACCCTACTCTATTGTACTATACCCTACTGTACTGTACCCTACTCTACTGAACTGTACACTACTTTTGTACTATTCCTCTGTACTGTAACCCTACTCTACTGAACTGTATACTGTGTGCACTCTACTGAACTGTACTCTCCTCTATTGTACTGTACTGTACCTACTCTACAATACTGTGCTCTATTGTACTGTACCCTACTCTACAATACAGTACTCTACTGAACTGTACCCTACTCTACAATACTGTGCTCTACTGTACTGTACCCTACTCTATTGTACTGTGCTCTACTGAACTGTACCCTACTCTACTGTGCTCTACTGTACCCTACTCTACTGTACTCTACAGTACCCTACTCCAATCTACTGTACCCTACTCTGCTGTACTCTACTGTACTGTACCTTACTCTACCCTACTCTACTGTACTCTACTGTACTGTACCCTACTCTATTGTACTGTACTCTACTGAACTGTCCCAGAGGACCACCATGTGGGTAGTGGGCAAGTGCACAATTCAGGAAAAAGTGTAGAGTATTGAGATGTATAGCGAACAGGGGGGTTCCTACCCTCCAAGACGCCAAATATTGCCATCTATTTGACCAAAAACACTACTACTATATACCACTGTACTCTACTCTACTGTACTGTACCCTACTCTACTGTAATCTACTGTACTGTACCCTACTCTACTGTCCTCTAATGTAATATACCCTACTCTACTGTACTCAACTGTACTGTACACTACTATATTGTAATCTACTGTACTGTACCCTACTCTAATGTACTGTACTTTACCTTACTGTACTGTACCCTATTCTACTGTACTCAACTGTACCCTACTCTATTGTACTGTGCTCTACTGATCTGTACCCTACTTTACTGTGCTCTACTGTACCCTACTCTATTGTACTGTGCTCTACTGATCTGTACCCTACTTCACTGTGCTCTACTGTACCCTACTCTATTGTACTATACCCTACTGTACTGTACCCTACTCTACTGAACTGTACACTACTCTATTGTACTATTCCTTACTGTACTGTAACCTACTCTACTGAACTGTATACTACTCTATTGTAGTGCACTCTACTGAACTGTACTCTCCTCTATTGTACTGTACTGTACCCTACTCTACAATACTGTGCTCTATTGTACTGTACCCTACTCTACAATACAGTACTCTACTGAACTGTACCCTACTCTACAATACTGTGCTCTACTGAACTGTACCCTACTCTGTTGTACTGTACTGTACAGTACCCTGCACTACTGTAATGTACTCTACTGAACTGTACCATACTCTATTGTGTGGTGCTCTACTGAACTGTACCCTGCTCTACTGTACTCTAGTTGAATGTGGTGTACTGTGTTCTTCTGAACTGTGCCCTACTCTATAGAACTGTGCTCTACTGTACTGTACCCTACTCTAGTGTACTCTACTGAACTGTACCCTACTCTATTGTACTGTACCATACTCTACTGTACTGAACTGAACTGTACCCTACTCTACTGTACTCTACTGAACTATACCCTACTCTACTGTACTCTACTGAACTGTACCCTACTATACTGTACTCTACTGTACCCTACTCTACTGTACTGTACTGTCCCCTGCTCTACTGTACTCAACTGTACTCTACTATACTGTACCCTACTCTTGCTGTACTCTACTGTCCCCTGCTCTACTGTACTCTACTGTACTCGACTGTACTCTACTGTACTGTACCCTACTCTATTGTACTGTACTCTACTGAACTGTCCCAGAGGACCACCATGTGGGTAGTGCACAAGTGCACAATTCAGGAAAAAGTGTAGAGTATTGAGATGTATAGCGAACAGGGGGGTTCCAACCCTCCAAGACCCCAAACATTGACATCTATTTGACCACAACACTACTACTACTACTATATACTAGTCTACTGTATTGTACCCTGCTCTACTGAACTGTACCCTACTCTATTGTACTGTACCATACTCTACTGTACCCTACTCTACTGAACTGTACCCTACTCTACTGTACTCTACTAAACTATACCCTACTGTACTCTACTGAACTGTACCCTACTATACTGTACTCTACTGTACTGCACCCTACTCTACTGTACTCTACTGTACTGTCCCCTGCTCTACTGTACTCGACTGTACTCTACTATACTGTACCCTACTCTTGCTGTACTCTACTTTACTGCCCTCTGCTCTAATGTACTCTACTGTACTCAACTGTACTCTACTGTACTGTCCCCTACTCTATTGTACTGTACTCTACTGAACTGTCCCAGAGCACCACCATGTGGGTAGTGGACAAGTGCATAATTCAGGAAAAAGTGTAGAGTATTGAGATTTATAGCGAACAGGGGGGTTCCTACCCTCCAAGACGCCAAATATTGCCATCTATTTGACCAAAAACACTACTACTATATACCACTGTACTCTACTCTACTGTACTGTACCCTACTCTACTGTAATCTACTGTACTGTACCCTACTCTACTGTCCTCTAATATAATATACCCTACTCTACTGTACTCAACTGTACTGTACACTACTATATTGTATTCTACTGTACTGTACCCTACTCTAATGTACTGTACTGTACCCTACTGTACTCTACTCTACTTTACTTTACCTTACTGTACTGTACCCTATTCTACTGTACTCAACTGTACCCTACTCTATTGTACTGTGCTCTACTGATCTGTACCCTACTTTACTGTGCTCTACTGTACCCTACTCTATTGTACTGTGCTCTACTGATCTGTACCCTACTTTACTGTGCTCTACTGTACCCTACTCTATTGTACTGTGCTCTACTGATCTGTACCCTACTTTACTGTGCTTTACTGTACCCTACTCCATTGTACTGTGCTCTACTGATCTGTACCCTACTTTACCTTACTGTACTGTACCCTACTCTATTGTACTGTGCTCTACTGAACTGTACCCTACTCTACTGTGCTCTACTGTACCCTACTCTACTGTACTCTACAGTACCCTACTCCAATCTACTGCCCTACTCTGCTGTACTCTACTGTACTGTACCTTACTCTACCCTACTCTACTGTACTCTACTGTACTGTACCTACTCTATTGTACTGTACTCTACTGAACTGTCCCAGAGGACCACCATGTGGGTAGTGGGCAAGTGCACAATTCAGGAAAAGTGTAGAGTATTGAGATGTATAGCGAACAGGGGGGTTCCTACCCTCCAAGACGCCAAATATTGCCATCTATTTGACCAAAAACACTACTACTATATACCACTGTACTCTACTCTACTGTACTGTACCCTACTCTACTGTAATCTACTGTACTGTACCCTACTCTACTGTCCTCTAATGTAATATACCCTACTCTACTGTACTCAACTGTACTGTACACTACTATATTGTAATCTACTGTACTGTACCCTACTCTAATGTACTGTACTTTACCTTACTGTACTGTACCCTATTCTACTGTACTCAACTGTACCCTACTCTATTGTACTGTGCTCTACTGATCTGTACCCTACTTTACTGTGCTCTACTGTACCCTACTCTATTGTACTGTGCTCTACTGATCTGTACCCTACTTCACTGTGCTCTACTGTACCCTACTCTATTGTACTATACCCTACTGTACTGTACCCTACTCTACTGAACTGTACACTACTCTATTGTACTATTCCTTACTGTACTGTAACCTACTCTACTGAACTGTATACTACTCTATTGTAGTGCACTCTACTGAACTGTACTCTCCTCTATTGTACTGTACTGTGCCCTACTCTACAATACTGTGCTCTATTGTACTGTACCCTACTCTACAATACAGTACTCTACTGAACTGTACCCTACTCTACAATACTGTGCTCTACTGAACTGTACCCTACTCTGTTGTACTGTACTGTACAGTACCCTGCACTACTGTAATGTACTCTACTGAACTGTACCATACTCTATTGTGTGGTGCTCTACTGAACTGTACCCTGCTCTACTGTACTCTAGTTGAATGTGGTGTACTGTGTTCTTCTGAACTGTGCCCTACTCTATAGAACTGTGCTCTACTGTACTGTACCCTACTCTAGTGTACCCTACTGAACTGTATTCTACTGATCTGTAGTAGTAGTTACTGTACTACTTACTGAAGTTAGATCATACTTTGGAAAGATTGTTGCTCTGACTGCATTTGTCTTCATATAACTGTTTCCACAGCTCTGCCCACGGCCTCAGTGAAGATAGTCACTCCACAGGGTCTCCTCTACCCTGGAGAGACAGTCACTCTGCGGTGTGACATATCAGACAACACAGACTGGACATACAGCTGGTTCAGAAACAATGAAGAGCTTCTCATTAAGACCAGGAAAAACACCCTCTCTCTCCCTGACCAGGCTGGTCAGTACAGTTGTGTTGGGAGGAGGAGAGGTCGGCCCCAGATGTCAAATCACAGCTTTTCTCCCCATCATCGTCACTGGTGAGTACATATCTTTACATAATTTACCTAAGGATGAAAAACCATCTTTGCTTGATTAACAATCCGATATGTCAGTCCTTACCCGTCCTGCTGATAAGAGTGGGTCGGTTGTACTCATGGATTGGACAGTTTATATAAATGAGTGTCAGAAGTCCTATCTCAGATTTAATCTCTCCATCATCATCACTGGTGAGCTCACTGTTTGTCTTCAATCTGAATTTTGTAAATCCAGAGCCAATGAGGGTTATTCTAAATACAGATATATACACTGTAAATTCTAACTGAATGGAGTCAACATATGTAAAATATAGTTTTATCACAATGTTACAGCATCAGCTGAATTACCAGGCAGGTATCCAGATATTTTGTGCATTATTTTCACAGCTCTTCCCAACTCTACTGTAGCCAACTATATTGCACAGTGCTCTACTGTACTGTGCTCTACCCTACATTACTATACCCTACTCTATTGCACTGTGCTCTAGTGAACTATACCCTACTGTATTGCACTGTGCTCTACTGTACTCTACCCTATTCTACTGTGCTCAACTGAACTGTACCTTACTCTATTGCACTGTGCTCTACTGAACTGTACCCTAATCCATTACATTTTTCTCTACTGAACTGTACGCTACTTGAATGTATTGTACTGTGTTCTCCTAAACTTTACCCTACTCTATTGTGCTGTGTTCTACTGTGCTGTACCCTACTCTTCTGTACTGTACCCTACTCCTTTGTACTGTGCTCTACTGAACTGTACCCTACTCTATTGTACTGTGCTCTACTGATCTGTACCCTACTTTACCTTACTGTACTGTACCCAACTCTATTTTACTGTGCTCTACTGAACTGTACCCTACTCTACTGTGCTCTACTGTACCCTACTCTTGCTGTACTCCTACTTTACTGTCCCCTGCTCTACTGTACTCTACTGTACTGACTGTACTCTACTGTACTGTACCCTACTCTATTGTACTGTACTCTACTGAACTGTCCCAGAGGACCACCATGTGGGTAGTGCACAAGTGCACAATTCAGGAAAAAGTGTAGAGTATTGAGATGTATAGCGAACAGGGGGGTTCCAACCCTCCAAGACCCCAAACATTGACATCTATTTGACCACAACACTACTACTACTACTATATACTAGTCTACTGTATTGTACCCTGCTCTACTGAACTGTACCCTACTCTATTGTACTGTACCATACTCTACTGTACCCTACTCTACTGAACTGTACCCTACTCTACTGTACTCTACTAAACTATACCCTACTGTACTCTACTGAACTGTACCCTACTATACTGTACTCTACTGTACTGCACCCTACTCTACTGTACTCTACTATACTGTCCCCTGCTCTACTGTACTCGACTGTACTCTACTATACTGTACCCTACTCTTGCTGTACTCTACTTTACTGCCCTCTGCTCTAATGTACTCTACTGTACTCAACTGTACTCTACTGTACTGTCCCCTACTCTATTGTACTGTACTCTACTGAACTGTCCCAGAGCACCACCATGTGGGTAGTGGACAAGTGCATAATTCAGGAAAAGTGTAGAGTATTGAGATGTATAGCGAACAGGGGGTTCCTACCTCCAAGACGCCAAATATTGCCATCTATTTGACCAAAAACACTACTACTATATACCACTGTACTCTACTCTACTGTACTGTACCCTACTCTACTGTAATCTACTGTACTGTACCCTACTCTACTGTCCTCTAATATAATATACCCTACTCTACTGTACTCAACTGTACTGTACACTACTATATTGTATTCTACTGTACTGTACCCTACTCTAATGTACTGTACTGTACCCTACTGTACTCTACTCTACTTTACTTTACCTTACTGTACTGTACCCTATTCTACTGTACTCAACTGTACCCTACTCTATTGTACTGTGCTCTACTGATCTGTACCCTACTTTACTGTGCTCTACTGTACCCTACTCTATTGTACTGTGCTCTACTGATCTGTACCCTACTTTACTGTGCTCTACTGTACCCTACTCTATTGTACTGTGCTCTACTGATCTGTACCCTACTTTACTGTGCTCTACTGTACCCTACTCCATTGTACTGTGCTCTACTGATCTGTACCCTACTTTACCTTACTGTACTGTACCCTACTCTATTGTACTGTGCTCTACTGAACTGTACCCTACTCTACTGTGCTCTACTGTACCCTACTCTACTGTACTCTACAGTACCCTACTCCAATCTACTGTACCCTACTCTGCTGTACTCTACTGTACTGTACCTTACTCTACCCTACTCTACTGTACTCTACTGTACTGTACCCTACTCTATTGTACTGTACTCTACTGAACTGTCCCAGAGGACCACCATGTGGGTAGTGGGCAAGTGCACAATTCAGGAAAAAGTGTAGAGTATTGAGATGTATAGCGAACAGGGGGGTTCCTACCCTCCAAGACGCCAAATATTGCCATCTATTTGACCAAAAACACTACTACTATATACCACTGTACTCTACTCTACTGTACTGTACCCTACTCTACTGTAATCTACTGTACTGTACCCTACTCTACTGTCCTCTAATGTAATATACCCTACTCTACTGTACTCAACTGTACTGTACACTACTATATTGTAATCTACTGTACTGTACCCTACTCTAATGTACTGTACTTTACCTTACTGTACTGTACCCTATTCTACTGTACTCAACTGTACCCTACTCTATTGTACTGTGCTCTACTGATCTGTACCCTACTTTACTGTGCTCTACTGTACCCTACTCTATTGTACTGTGCTCTACTGATCTGTACCCTACTTCACTGTGCTCTACTGTACCCCACTCTATTGTACTATACCCTACTGTACTGTACCCTACTCTACTGAACTGTACACTACTCTATTGTACTATTCCTTACTGTACTGTAACCTACTCTACTGAACTGTATACTACTCTATTGTAGTGCACTTACTGAACTGTACTCTCCCCTCTATTGTACTGTACTGTACCCTACTCTACAATACTGTGCTCTATTGTACTGTACTACTCCTACTCTACAATACAGTACTCTACTGAACTGTACCCTACTCTACAATACTGTGCTCTACTGAACTGTACCCTACTCTGTTGTACTGTACTGTACAGTACCCTGCACTACTGTAATGTACTCTACTGAACTGTACCATACTCTATTGTGTGGTGCTCTACTGAACTGTACCCTGCTCTACTGTACTCTAGTTGAATGTGGTGTACTGTGTTCTTCTGAACTGTGCCCTACTCTATAGAACTGTGCTCTACTGTACTGTACCCTACTCTAGTGTACCCTACTGAACTGTATTCTACTGATCTGTAGTAGTAGTTACTGTACTACTTACTGAAGTCAGATCATACTTTGGAAAGATTGTTGCTCTGACTGCATTTGTCTTCATATAACTGTTTCCACAGCTCTGCCCACGGCCTCAGTGAAGATAGTCACTCCACAGGGTCTCCTCTACCCTGAGAGACAGTCACTCTGCGGTGTGACATATCAGACAACACAGACTGGACATACAGCTGGTTCAGAAACAATGAAGAGTTTCTCATTAAGACCAGGAAAAACACCCTCTCTCTCCCTGACCAGGCTGGTCAGTACAGTTGTGTTGGGAGGAGGAGAGGTCGGCCCCAGATGTCAAATCACAGCTTTTCTCTCCCATCATCGTCACTGGTGAGTACATATCTTTACATAATTTACCTAAGGATGAAAAACCATCTTTGCTTGATTAACAATCCGATATGTCAGTCCTTACCCGTCCTGCTGATAAGAGTGGGTCGGTTGTACTCATGGATTGGACAGTTTATATAAATGAGTGTCAGAAGTCCTATCTCAGATTTAATCTCTCCATCATCATCACTGGTGAGCTCACTGTTTGTCTTCAATCTGAATTTTGTAAATCCAGAGCCAATGAGGGTTATTCTAAATACAGATATATACACTGTAAATTCTAACTGAATGGAGTCAACATATGTAAAATATAGTTTTATCACAATGTTACAGCATCAGCTGAATTACCAGGCAGGTATCCAGATATTTTGTGCATTATTTTCACAGCTCTTCCCAACTCTACTGTAGCCAACTATATTGCACAGTGCTCTACTGTACTGTGCTCTACCCTACATTACTATACCCTACTCTATTGCACTGTGCTCTAGTGAACTATACCCTACTGTATTGCACTGTGCTCTACTGTACTCTACCCTATTCTACTGTGCTCAACTGAACTGTACCTTACTCTATTGCACTGTGCTCTACTGAACTGTACCCTAATCCATTACATTTTTCTCTACTGAACTGTACGCTACTTGAATGTATTGTACTGTGTTCTCCTAAACTTTACCCTACTCTATTGTGCTGTGTTCTACTGTGCTGTACCCTACTCTTCTGTACTGTACCCTACTCCTTTGTACTGTGCTCTACTGAACTGTACCCTACTCTATTGTACTGTGCTCTACTGATCTGTACCCTACTTTACCTTACTGTACTGTACCCAACTCTATTTTACTGTGCTCTACTGAACTGTACCCTACTCTACTGTGCTCTACTGTACCCTACTCTTGCTGTACTCTACTTTACTGTCCCCTGCTCTACTGTACTCTACTGTACTCGACTGTACTCTACTGTACTGTACCCTACTCTATTGTACTGTACTCTACTGAACTGTCCCAGAGGACCACCATGTGGGTAGTGCACAAGTGCACAATTCAGGAAAAAGTGTAGAGTATTGAGATGTATAGCGAACAGGGGGGTTCCAACCCTCCAAGACCCCAAACATTGACATCTATTTGACCACAACACTACTACTACTACTATATACTAGTCTACTGTATTGTACCCTGCTCTACTGAACTGTACCCTACTCTATTGTACTGTACCATACTCTACTGTACCCTACTCTACTGAACTGTACCCTACTCTACTGTACTCTACTAAACTATACCCTACTGTACTCTACTGAACTGTACCCTACTATACTGTACTCTACTGTACTGCACCCTACTCTACTGTACTCTACTGTACTGTCCTGCTCTACTGTACTCGACTGTACTCTACTATACTGTACCCTACTCTTGCTGTACTCTACTTTACTGCCCTCTGCTCTAATGTACTCTACTGTACTCAACTGTACTCTACTGTACTGTCCCCTACTCTATTGTACTGTACTCTACTGAACTGTCCCAGAGCACCACCATGTGGGTAGTGGACAAGTGCATAATTCAGGAAAAAGTGTAGAGTATTGAGATGTATAGCGAACAGGGGGGTTCCTACCCTCCAAGACGCCAAATATTGCCATCTATTTGACCAAAAACACTACTACTATATACCACTGTACTCTACTCTACTGTACTGTACCCTACTCTACTGTAATCTACTGTACTGTACCCTACTCTACTGTCCTCTAATATAATATACCCTACTCTACTGTACTCAACTGTACTGTACACTACTATATTGTATTCTACTGTACTGTACCCTACTCTAATGTACTGTACTGTACCCTACTGTACTCTACTCTACTTTACTTTACCTTACTGTACTGTACCCTATTCTACTGTACTCAACTGTACCCTACTCTATTGTACTGTGCTCTACTGATCTGTACCCTACTTTACTGTGCTCTACTGTACCCTACTCTATTGTACTGTGCTCTACTGATCTGTACCCTACTTTACTGTGCTCTACTGTACCCTACTCTATTGTACTGTGCTCTACTGATCTGTACCCTACTTTACTGTGCTCTACTGTACCCTACTCCATTGTACTGTGCTCTACTGATCTGTACCCTACTTTACCTTACTGTACTGTACCCTACTCTATTGTACTGTGCTCTACTGACTGAACTGTACCCTACTCTACTGTGCTCTACTGTACCCTACTCTACTGTACTCTACAGTACCCTACTCCAATCTACTGTACCCTACTCTGCTGTACTCTACTGTACTGTACCTTACTCTACCCTACTCTACTGTACTCTACTGTACTGTACCCTACTCTATTGTACTGTACTCTACTGAACTGTCCCAGAGGACCACCATGTGGGTAGTGGGCAAGTGCACAATTCAGGAAAAAGTGTAGAGTATTGAGATGTATAGCGAACAGGGGGGTTCCTACCCTCCAAGACGCCAAATATTGCCATCTATTTGACCAAAAACACTACTACTATATACCACTGTACTCTACTCTACTGTACTGTACCCTACTCTACTGTAATCTACTGTACTGTACCCTACTCTACTGTCCTCTAATATAATATACCCTACTCTACTGTACTCAACTGTACTGTACACTACTATATTGTATTCTACTGTACTGTACCCTACTCTAATGTACTGTACTGTACCCTACTGTACTCTACTCTACTTTACTTTACCTTACTGTACTGTACCCTATTCTACTGTACTCAACTGTACCCTACTCTATTGTACTGTGCTCTACTGATCTGTACCCTACTTTACTGTGCTCTACTGTACCCTACTCTATTGTACTGTGCTCTACTGATCTGTACCCTACTTTACTGTGCTCTACTGTACCCTACTCTATTGTACTGTGCTCTACTGATCTGTACCCTACTTTACTGTGCTCTACTGTACCCTACTTGTACTGTGCTCTACTGATCTGTACCCTACTTTACCTTACTGTACTGTACCCTACTCTATTGTACTGTGCTCTACTGAACTGTACCCTACTCTGATGCTCTACTGTACCCTACTCTACTGTACTCTACAGTACCCTACTCCAATCTACTGTACCCTACTCTGCTGTACTCTACTGTACTGTACCTTACTCTACCCTACTCTACTGTACTCTACTGTACTGTACCCTACTCTATTGTACTGTACTCTACTGAACTGTCCCAGAGGACCACCATGTGGGTAGGGGCAAGTGCACAATTCAGGAAAAAGTGTAGAGTATTGAGATGTATAGCGAACAGGGGTTCCTACCCTCCAAGACGCCAAATATTGCCATCTATTTGACCAAAAACACTACTACTATATACCACTGTACTCTACTCTACTGTACTGTACCCTACTCTACTGTAATCTACTGTACTGTACCCTACTCTACTGTCCTCTAATGTAATATACCCTACTCTACTGTACTCAACTGTACTGTACACTACTATATTGTAATCTACTGTACTGCACCTACTCTAATGTACTGTACTTTACCTTACTGTACTGTACCCTATTCTACTGTACTCAACTGTACCCTACTCTATTGTACTGTGCTCTACTGATCTCTTACTTTTACTGTGCTCTACTGTGCCCTACTCTATTGTACTGTGCTCTACTGATCTGTACCCTACTTCACTGTGCTCTACTGTACCCTACTCTATTGTACTATACCCTACTGTACTGTACCCTACTCTACTGAACTGTACACTACTCTATTGTACTATTCCTTACTGTACTGTAACCTACTCTACTGAACTGTATACTACTCTATTGTAGTGCACTCTACTGAACTGTACTCTCCTCTATTGTACTGTACTGTACCCTACTCTACAATACTGTGCTCTATTGTACTGTACCCTACTCTACAATACAGTACTCTACTGAACTGTACCCTACTCTACAATACTGTGCTCTACTGAACTGTACCCTACTCTGTTGTACTGTACTGTACAGTACCCTGCACTACTGTAATGTACTCTACTGAACTGTACCATACTCTATTGTGTGGTGCTCTACTGAACTGTACCCTGCTCTACTGTACTCTAGTTGAATGTGGTGTACTGTGTTCTTCTGAACTGTGCCCTACTCTATAGAACTGTGCTCTACTGTACTGTACCCTACTCTAGTGTACCCTACTGAACTGTATTCTACTGATCTGTAGTAGTAGTTACTGTACTACTTACTGAAGTCAGATCATACTTTGGAAAGATTGTTGCTCTGACTGCATTTGTCTTCATATAACTGTTTCCACAGCTCTGCCCACGGCCTCAGTGAAGATAGTCACTCCACAGGGTCTCCTCTACCCTGGAGAGACAGTCACTCTGCGGTGTGACATATCAGACAACACAGACTGGACATACAGCTGGTTCAGAAACAATGAAGAGCTTCTCATTAAGACCAGGAAAAACACCCTCTCTCTCCCTGACCAGGCTGGTCAGTACAGTTGTGTTGGGAGGAGGAGAGGTCGGCCCCAGATGTCAAATCACAGCTTTTCTCTCCCCATCATCGTCACTGGTGAGTACATATCTTTACATAATTTACCTAAGGATGAAAAACCATCTTTGCTTGATTAACAATCCGATATGTCAGTCCTTACCCGTCCTGCTGATAAGAGTGGGTCGGTTGTACTCATGGATTGGACAGTTTATATAAATGAGTGTCAGAAGTCCTATCTCAGATTTAATCTCTCCATCATCATCACTGGTGAGCTCACTGTTTGTCTTCAATCTGAATTTTGTAAATCCAGAGCCAATGAGGGTTATTCTAAATACAGATATATACACTGTAAATTCTAACTGAATGGAGTCAACATATGTAAAATATAGTTTTATCACAATGTTACAGCATCAGCTGAATTACCAGGCAGGTATCCAGATATTTTGTGCATTATTTTCACAGCTCTTCCCAACTCTACTGTAGCCAACTATATTGCACAGTGCTCTACTGTACTGTGCTCTACCCTACATTACTATACCCTACTCTATTGCACTGTGCTCTAGTGAACTATACCCTACTGTATTGCACTGTGCTCTACTGTACTCTACCCTATTCTACTGTGCTCAACTGAACTGTACCTTACTCTATTGCACTGTGCTCTACTGAACTGTACCCTAATCCATTACATTTTTCTCTACTGAACTGTACGCTACTTGAATGTATTGTACTGTGTTCTCCTAAACTTTACCCTACTCTATTGTGCTGTGTTCTACTGTGCTGTACCCTACTCTTCTGTACTGTACCCTACTCCTTTGTACTGTGCTCTACTGAACTGTACCCTACTCTATTGTATTGTGCTCTACTGAACTGTACCCTACTCTACTGTACTGTACCCTACTGTACTGTACTGTGCTCTACTGAACTGTACCCTACTGTACTGTGCTCTACTGAACTGTACCCTACTCTACTGAACTGTACCCTACTCTAGTATACTGTACCCTACTCTACTGTACTGTACTCTACTGAACTGTACCCTACTCTATTGTACTGTACTCTAGTGTACTGTACCCCCTCTAGTGTACTGTACCCTACTCTATTGTACTGTACTCTACTGAACTGTACCCTACTCTATTGTACTGTACTGTACTCTACTGAACTGTACCCTACTCTATTGTACTGTACTCTACTGAACTGTACCCTACTCTATTGTACTGTGCCCTACTGAACTGTACCCTACTCTATTGTACTGTACTCTACTGAACTGTACCCTACTCTATTGTACTGTGCTCTACTGAACTGTACCCTACTCTATTGTACTGTACTCTACTGAACTGTAACCTACTCTATTGTACTGTGCTCTACTGAACTGTACCCTAATATATTTTATATATTTTTATTTTCCCTTTATTTAACTAGGCAAGTCAGTTAACCTTTTCAATGATGGCCTAGTAACCGTGGGTTCACTGCCTTGTTCAGGGGCAGAATGACATAATTTTACCTTGTCAGCTCGGGGATTCGATCTTGCAACATTTCGGTTACTTGTCCAATGCTCTAACTATTTGCACTATGCTCAACTGAACTGTAGATCCAAACCCTGTGTTCCCCGAAGAGACAGTTGCTCTGATGTGTTCAGTAGGGTCTGACTGTATCTGGAGTTATAAGTGGTACAAAGACAGGAATTATAATGTAGTGTCCCAGTCTGTCAGACACACTATAACAGGAGACACCCTCACCATCAGTAGAGTTACTGAGTCTGACCATGTTCTCTGCTGTTGTTGTTGTTATCTTACCATTCAAACCTATTCACATACAGACTATCAGCCAAAGACCACACTGACTTCAGACAGAGAGAGTATATTCACAGGAGACAGTGTGACACTGAGCTGTACTGTAGAGTCTCCTGGATGGAAGTTTTACTGGTACAGACACAGACCAGACTCTACACCAGTAACCACAACCTCTGGATACTCCTACACACTCAGCTGGGTCAGGGTCTCTGATGGAGGACAGTACTGGTGCAGAGCTGGGAGAGGAGACCCAGTCTACTACACCCTGTACAGTGACCCAGTCCAGATAAACATTACTGGTGAGTTTTATGATAAATGGCTGTTAGTGTGGATAGAGAGTAATCTAGGGTATAATATTTTGTCTGCTCATTGTATCACAACAATTATAGCTAACTTGAAGCTATATTCATGAGTAGACCTATTGATAAATTAATACATTCAAATTGTGCAACTATTTATTCAGTTAGTTGTCTGTGTTGTGTCTATGCAGAGAGGCCTGTTGCTGTTCTGACCCTCCAACCCAACTGGACCCAGATATTCAGTGGAGAGACTGTTACTATGAGATGTGACATACAGGGAGGAGGAGACTCTGACTGGAACTACAGATGGTATAAGAATAGTCCGGTAGTGATCCCCTTTAACACAAAGCCTGAGTACAGAATCAGTCCTGTCTACTGGTATAACAGTGGTTCATATACCTGTGAGGGTGTAAAGGGAAACAAGTTCTCCAAGACCAGTGATGCTGTACAACTGACTGTGTCTGGTAAGTATATATAATCATGTAAACATCTACATTGGTAACTATAATTATTGCTAAAACTGAAAGTTAGAAAACAGAAACCTGTCCTCTATCAAATCACAGATCAACCTCAACCTGTCCTGAGTATCTCTCCTCAGTGGCTGAACGCTGGAGACTCAGTGGCTCTGAACTGTGAAGTTGACAAGACGTCTACAGGCTGGAGGTTCTCCTGGTACAGGACTGTTCCCTACAGAGCTGGGTTACCCTCCCTATCAGACAAGTCTTACTCTCTACAGCCCCTATCTGACAATGTGACTAGTGAAGACTCCTACACTCTGATCTCTGCTGGTCCTACTCCCACAGGAGGATATGTGTGTAGAGCTGGGAGAGGAGACCCAGTCTATGATACACTCTACAGTGAACCTCAGTTTCTCTGGTCAGGAGGTAACTAACTGCATTTAAACTGTATTAAATCATCTTTAAGTCACCCTCATGTGTCTATATAACTATAGGTTTGACTCTGTCTCTCTTTGTTTCAGATCTGCAGCCTTCAGTGTCTCTTACAGTAAATCCCAACACAACTCAACATTTTACATCAAAGTCTCTCTCACTGAGCTGTGAGCTGAAGGGGAACTCTACTGGATGGAGACTGAAGAGACACACAGAGACAGCATGGCGGTCAGAGTGTCCATCTACCTGGAGATCAATAACAGAATCCACCTGCACCATCACATCATTGGACACACGGTACAGTGGAGTGTTCTGGTGTGAGTCTGGATCAGGAGAGAACAGTAATGCTGTCAACATCACAGTAAATGGTACGTCTATTGTACAACATTCACTAATCTTTCATAAATGCATGTATAATAATATGTTCAATTCTGTAACTGAATGACTGCATCTCATAAAATACAAGCTCAGAAGATGTTGATATATTGTGAGTGATGACTCCAGATTTACAGTATTATTTATATATTATGATACACAGATGGTGATGTGATCCTGGAGAGTCCTGTCCATCCTGTGACTGAAGGAGACTCTGTGACTCTGACCTGTACATTTAGACATCAGGGAACAAATCCTAAACCCAAGACTGATTTCTACAAAGATGGAGTTCTCATCAAGAATGAGACCACAGGAGAGATGACCATCCCTACAGTATCCAAGTCAGATGAAGGATTCTATAAGTGTAAATCTGATGAAGGAGAATCACCAGAGAGCTGGGTGACAGTGAGAGGTGAGAAAACATTTATGATCACAACTAAGTTACCTTTTTATTATCTGTGTGAAAATCATTTGATTTAAATATTAATGTTAAAATAGTTTTAGATTTCCACTTCCCTAGAAAATATGATATGTCAACTAAATTGTCAAAAGACGGGCCAGCCTACTTTATTTTCATGCTCTATACCATAAACCTATATATCCTCTCTGTCTGTCCTGTTCTCTCACCAGTCTCTCCAGTTTCAGATACATACAGGAATTGAACTACTTTATTTATTTTCCACCTCAGAGTCTGATTGGTGTTGTGCTGTTCTCTCTCCAGCCGTAGCTCCTGGATCCTCTACATCAGTCCTAGTAGGAGTGGTTGTGGGTCTGCTTGTTGCTGGTGTTCTACTGGTCATTCTCCTGGTCCTGCTGGTGAGATATCAAAACAGAAAAGGTGAGACTTTTGAAATGTATCATTTAATATTATTATGTTTAGGATAAAAATGTCTAAATAAAAATGTAAATAGTTGGAGAAAGTTCAGTACATAACACGATGTGTTTGTCATTACAGGTTCCTGTTTCAACAGAATATTCTGGTGAGTACACCTGTCTCTCAAGCATATTGATACATACAGTATATCATCTTCTCTGTGCTTCTTATGCTGAGTGTCTCTCTCCCTGTAGGCCCCCTCAGCCCCAGAGCACCAACCAGGACCCCCAACAGGACCAAGGATCTACCCAGGGTCAGGCTCCTGATACTGATCTACATGATCAGTCTCTCAGCCCAGACCTCTACCAGTCTCATCTCTGTAACCTCATACACTGACTCTACATGCACTTTGTATAACAACCAGCTTTTGGGACAAAATCATTTACATTTCGGTCAATTCAGAAAGTAAACCAAATTCATTATTCTTCCTGAATTGAGTGGAATTTAAATGGAATTGATCCCATTGATCCCAATTGATCCCTAGTCAATCTTAGGTTAACCAACCTAAAAATCAAAACAAAATATCTCTCTTCTTTGATCAACAGGTGACACTAACATCTACGACACGATCAATTCCTCAGACAACAATGATAATGGTAGTGTAATGTAATGTTTTCAGTATGAATGTGTAGTAGTCTGCTGCTCTTCATTTAATATGACATGTAGTTTGACTAAGTGGAGGTGTTTGTGTATTATGTCTCAGATGTTGCTGGTGCTTCTGCTGCTGGACCAAGTCATGTGACCTACGCCCAGATTCAACTGAAAAAGTTGGACAAAAAAAAGAAAGGTGACCCTCAACTGTGACACATGTAGCAGTGTATCCCAGAGGGAAAAATAATCTAAATAATCTAATGTAATTGTACTATGATTTGAGAACTGGAATACAGATGGTTCTTGTTGCTGCCTATCCTTGTATATTCTGCAATAATTGGCTGTTGAGACTGTTCTGTAATTATAATTTTTTCATGGCAATTCACTACAAAAGTGTAATCTACATTTCATGTAGATGTGTGTACATAAATATATATTTACAAATTCTCTGCTCTTCCTTCTTCTCCTCAGAAAAGAGAAATGATCCTAAAGACTATCCAGTCTACTCTGAGGTGAAGACAGGGAAGGCCACAGGTAAGACCCATTCTACAGGTTGGCAGTCATTAAAACCTTCATTCATCATTTCTGAGTTTGGGATGAAGAGGCAGAATGTGCAATAATCTAAGTCCTTCATTTGTTGACTGGAAATGTCCATTGTCAGGAGCAGCAGGACCTGTTGATGTGACCTATGCTGAGGTTGATCTCCAAAAGAAGAACAAAGCCAAGAAGAAGAGAGGTAAGTCTGGACATCCCTCCCTCCATATTCCCCTTATCAGAACCTCATATCTCTTTGACCCCATATTGAATAATTGTATAAATTAATCTGTATATAACTGTATATTATTCAGTTTATTATTCTAGATATTAATCTGTATATAACTTCATATTACTCTGTAAGTAACTGTATATTATTCCATATATAACTGTATGTTAGTCCATATATAACTGTATAGAACTGTATATTACTCTGTATATTATTCCATATATAACTATAGTACTCTGTATGTAACTGTATATTATTCCATATATAACTGTATATTATTCCATATATAACTGTATATTATTCCATATATAACTGTATAGAACTGTATATTATTATGTATATAACTGTAAATTAGTCTGTATATGACTATATTATTCCATAAATAACTGTACACTATTCTTTATATTATTCTGTATATAACTGTTATATTATTCTGATGTGTTATCCTCACCCCTACAGAAACAGCAACCCCACCTGAGCCAGAATCTGTCTATTCTCTAGTGAAGCCATACACAGCCCCCGGTAAGATTAAATCAACAATCTATTAAACGGGTATGAAACTATATGTAAGTATGTCCTGACAAACTGGTGAGAAATGTTTCTGATCATGTTACCTTTTTATCATCAGTGTGATTTTATTTTTATTTATTTATTTTTATTTTACCTTTATTTAATCAGGTAGGCAAGTTGAGAACAAGTTCTCATTTACAACTGCGACCTGGCCAAGATAAAGCAAAGCAGTTCGACAGATACAACGACACAGAGTTACACATGGAGTAAAACAAACATACAGTCAATAATACAGTATAAATAAGTCTATATACAATGTGAGCAAATGAGGTGAGAAGGGAGGTAAAGGCAATAAATAGGCCATGGTGGCAAAGTAAATACAATATAGCAAGTAAAACACTGGAATGGTAGTTTTGCAATGGAAGAATGTGCAAAGTAGAAATAAAAATAATGGGGTGCAAAGGAGCAAAATTAATTAATTAATTAAATACAGTTGGGAAAGAGGTAGTTGTTTGGGCTAAATTATAGGTGGGCTACGTACAGGTGCAGTAATCTGTGAGCTGCTCTGACAGTTGGTTCTTAAAGCTAGTGAGGGAGATAAGTGTTTCCAGTTTCAGAGATTTTTGTAGTTCGTTCCAGTCATTGGCAGCAGAGAACTGGAAGGAGAGGCGGCCAAAGAAAGAATTGGTTTTGGGGGTGACTAGAGAGATATACCTGCTGGAGCGTGTGCTACAGGTGGGAGATGCTATGGTGACCAGTGAGCTGAGATAATGATGAACTATGGATTCTAGTGTTGATGTTAACATACGTTTGGATTTGCACTCTCAAAGCAAAGATTATTTTGCAACTCAATTGTCTGAAGATAGAGGCCGGCCAATTGGAAAGCAGAATATGCATTAAGCTAATTCCATCCTAATTCCATTGTTGACTGGAAATGTCCATTGTCAGGAGCAGCGAGACCTGTTGATGTGACCTATGTTGAGGTTGATCTCCAAAAGAAGGTCAAAACCAAGAAGAAGAGAGGTAAGTCTGGACATCCCTCCCTCCATATTCCCCTTATCAGAACCTCGTAACTCTTTGACCCCATATATTGAAAAGCTGGATATTGTTCTGTATATTATTCTGTTTATAACTGTTATATTATTCTGTATATTATTATGTATATAACTGTTATATTATTCTGTATATTATTATGTATATAACTGTTATATTATTCTGTATATTATTATGTATCTAACGGTTATATTATTCTGTATATAACTGTTCTATTATTCTGTATATTATTATGTATCTAACGGTTATATTATTCTGTATATAACTGTTCTATTATTCTGTATATAACTGTTCTATTATTATGTATATTATTATGTATATAACGGTTATATTATTATGTATATTATTCTGTATATAACTGTTCTATTATTATGTATATTATTCTGTATATAACTGTTCTATTATTATGTATATTATTATGTATATAACTGTTATATTATTATGTATATTATTATGTATCTAACGGTTATATTATTCTGTATATAACTGTTATATTAGTCTGTATATTATTCTGTTTATAACTGTTATATTAGTCTGTATATAATTCTTATATTGTTCTACATGTGTAAGCAATAAGTCCGGATGGGGCTGTTCTTAAACACAACGCAACGTGGAGTGCCTCGATACAGCCGTTAGCCGTGGTATATTGGCCATATACCACAAACCCCCGAGGTGCCTTATTGCTATTATAAACTGCTTACCAACGGAGTTTGAGCAGTAAAGATACATGTTTTGTCATACCCATGGTATAATGTCTGATATATACCACGGATTTCAGCCAATCAGCATTCTGTATGTAACTGTTATATTATTCTGTTCACTAGTCTGTATATTATTATGTCCATAACTGCTATATTATTCTGCATATTATTCTGTATTTATCTGTGTATTATTCTGTACAGTGTTCTGTATATAACTGATATATTATTCTGTATATTATTATGTCTATAACTGCTATATTATTCTGCATATTATTTTGTATATATCTGTGTATTATAACTGATATATGATTCTGTATATTATTCTGCATATTATTCTGTATATTATTATGCATATTATTTTGTATGTTATTCTGTATATAAGTGTATATATTTCTATATATTACTCTGTTTATATAATTGTAATAGTCTGCATATTATTGTGTATATATCTGTATATTATTCTGTATA
>NW_027038435.1:0-12500 GCF_034236695.1 Oncorhynchus nerka
ACAGCAGTGGGAGGAGGAGGACTAGATAACAGCAGGAGATAATAGGAGGGGGAGGGCTAGATAACAGCAGAGCAGAGGGAGAGGACTAGATAACAGCAGTGGGAGGAGGAGGACTAGATAATAGCAGAGGGAGGAGGAGGGCTAGATAACAGCAGAGGGAGGAGGAGGAGGGCTAGATACCAGCAGAGGGAGGAGGAACTAGATAACAGCAGGGGGAGGAGGAGGACTAGGTAACAGCAGAGGGAGGAGGAGGACTAGGTAACAGCAGTAGGAGGAGGAGGACTAGGTAACAGCAGAGGGAGGAGGAGGACTAGGTAACAGCAGTAGGAGGAGGAGGGCTAGATAACAGCAGAGGGAGGAGGAGGGCTAGATAACAGCAGAGGGAGGAGGAGGGCTAGATAACAGCAGAGGGAGGAGGAGGGCTAGATAACAGCAGAGGGAGGAGGAGGGCTAGATAACAGCAGAGGGAGGAGGAGGGCTAGATAACAGCAGAGGGAGGAGGAGGACTAGGTAACAGCAGTAGGAGGAGGAGGGCTAGATAACAGCAGAGGGAGGAGGGCTAGATAACAGCAGAGGGAGGAGGGCTAGATAACAGCAGAAGGAGGAGGAGGACTAGATAACAGCAGAGGGAGGAGGACTAGACAACAGCAGAGGGAGGAGGAGGGCTAGATAACAGCAGGAGGAGGAGGAGGACTAGATAACAGCAGAGGGAGGAGGAGGACTAGATAACAGCAGAGGGAGGAGGAGGGTTAGATAACAGCAGAGGGAGGAGGAGGGTTAGATAACAGCAGAGGAGGAGGGTTAGATAACAGCAGGAGGAGGAGGAGGACTAGATAACAGCAGAGGGAGGAGGAGGGCTAGATAACAGCAGAGGGAGGAAGGGCTAGATAACAGCAGAGGGAGGAGGGTTAGATAACAGCAGGAGGAGGAGGACTAGATAACAGTAGGAGGAGGAGGACTAGATAACAGCAGAGGGAGGAGGAGGAGGGCTAGATAACAGCAGAGGGAGGGGGAGGGCTAGATAACAGCAGAGGGAGGAGGAGGGCTAGATAGCAGCAGTAGGAGGAGGAGGGCTAGGTAACAGCAGAGGGGGGAGGAGGACTAGATAACAGCAGAGGGAGGAGGAGGACTAGATAACAGCAGGAGGAGGAGGACTAGATAACAGCAGAGGGAGGAGGAGGACTAGATAACAGCAGAGGGAGGAGGAGGACTAGATAACAGCAGAGGGAGGAGGAGGGCTAGATAACAGCAGAGGGAGGAGGAGGGCTAGATAACAGCAGAGGGAGGAGGAGGGCTAGATAACAGCAGAGGGAGGAGGAGGACTAGATAACAGCAGAGGGAGGAGGAGGGCTAGATAACAGCAGAGGGAGGAGGAGGGCTAGATAACAGCAGAGGGAGGAGGAGGGCTAGATCACAGCAGAGGGAGGAGGAGGACTAGATAACAGCAGAGGGAGGAGGAGGGCTAGATAACAGCAGAGGGAGGAGGACTTGATATCAGCAGAGGGATGAGGAGGACTAAGTAACAGCAGAGGGAGGAGGAGGGCTAGATAACAGCAGTAGGAGGAGGACTTGATATCAGCAGAGGGAGGAGGAGGACTAGGTAACAGCAGAGGGAGGAGGGCTAGATAACAGCAGAGGGAGGAGGGCTAGGTAACAGCAGAGGGAGGAGGAGGGCTATATAACAGCAGAGGGAGGAGGGTTAGATAACAGCAGAGGGAGGAGGAGGACTAGATAATAGCAGAGGGAGGAGGAGGGCTAGATAACAGCAGAGGGAGGAGGAGGGCTAGATAACAGCAGTAGGAGGAGGACTTGATATCAGCAGAGGGATGAGGAGGACTAGGTAACAGCAGAGGGATGAGGAGGACTAGGTAACAGCAGAGGGAGGAGGAGGGCTAGATAACAGCAGTAGGAGGAGGGCTAGATAACAGCAGAGAGAGGAGGGCTAGATAACAGCAGAGGGAGGAGGGCTAGGTAACAGCAGAGGGAGGAGGAGGGCTAGATAACAGCAGAGGGAGGAGGGTTAGATAACAGCAGAGGGAGGAGGAGGACTAGATAATAGCAGAGGGAGGAGGAGGGCTAGATAACAGCAGAGGGAGGAGGAGGACTAGATAACAGCAGAGGGAGGAGGAGGGTTAGATAACAGCAGAAGGAGGAGGAGGACTAGGTAACAGCAGAAGGAGGTGGAGGACTAGATAACAGCAGAGGGAGGAGTAGGACTAGATAACAGCAGAGGAGGAGGACTAGATAACAGCAGAGGGAGGAGGAGGACTAGATAACAGCAGAAGGAGGAGGAGGACTAGATAACAGCAGAGGGGGGAGGAGGACTAGATAACAGCAGAAGGAGGAGGAGGACTAGGTAACAGCAGAAGGAGGTGGAGGACTAGATAACAGCAGAGGGAGGAGTAGGACTAGATAACAGCAGTAGGAGGAGGACTAGATAACAGCAGAGGGGGAGGAGGACTAGATAACAGCAGAGGGAGGAGGAGGACTAGATAACAGCAGAGGGAGGAGGAGGACTAGATAACAGCAGAGGGAGGGGGAGGACTAGATAACAGCAGAGGGAGGAGGAGGACTAGATAACAGCAGAGGGAGGAGGAGGACTAGATAACAGCAGTAGGAGGAGTAGGACTAGGTAACAGCAGAGGGAGGAGGAGGACTAGATAACAGCAGAGGGAGGAGGAGGACTAGATAACAGCAGAGGGAGGAGGAGGACTAGATAACAGCAGTAGGAGGAGGAGGACTAGGTAACAGCAGAGGGAGGAGGGCTAGGTAACAGCAGAAAGGAGGAGGACTAGGTAACAGCAGTAGGAGGAGGGCTAGATAACAGCAGTAGGAGGGGTGATCAAAAGAAGAAGAGGAGGCCTCTCTGGTAACCTTCAGGGTGGGAGAAGATCCATTCTGCAAGAGGGCCGCTTTAATAATGAGATGGACCACTCACTGTCTGCTTTCCTCTGTGTGTGTGTGTGTGTGTGTGTGTGTGTGTGTGTGTGTGTGTGTGTGTGTGTGTGTGTGTGTGTGTTGTGTGCATGCGTGCGTGCGTGTGTGTGTGTGTATGTGTTTGTGTGTGTATGTGTGTGCGTGCGTGCGTGCGTGTGTGCGTGCGTGTGCGTGCGTGCGTGCGTGTGTGTGTGTGTGTGTGTGTGTGTGTGTGTGTGTGTGTGTGTGTGTCTGCTCTCCTCACCAGCTGCTTCTTCTTCCAAGCTATAACACCGCGGCCTGTCTTACTGTCACTCTGGGACGGACGTCAGAGAGAGGTGGAAGGCTTCTAGTTTCTGGTTTGTCTACCCCCGACCACACACACACACACACACACACACACACCACCTCCTCCATTACCAGGTGTATTGGATCAGACCTGTCATCGGCCACCGTCAAATGGGACAGGGCTGTCACCGCCACCGATATCCCACGGCGCGGCACTACACTATGTCCTTGACCTGAGCTGGTCGTGTTGAGGCTGAGACAAGGTACTGAGCTGGTCGTGTTGAGGCTGAGACAAGGTACTGAGCTGGTCGTGTTGAGGCTGAGACAAGGTACTGAGCTGGTCGTGTTGAGGCTGAGACAAGGTACTGAGCTGGTCGTGTTGAGGCTGAGACAAGGTACTGAGCTGGTCGTGTTGAGGCTGAGACAAGGTACTGAGCTGGTCGTGTTGAGGCTGAGACAAGGTACTGAGCTGGTCGTGTTGATGCTGAGACAAGGTACTGAGCTGGTCGTGTTGAGGCTGAGACAAGGTACTGAGCTGGTCGTGTTGAGGCTGAGACAAGGTACTGAGCTGGTCGTGTTGAGGCTGAGACAAGGTACTGAGCTGGTCGTGTTGAGGCTGAGACAAGGTACTGAGCTGGTCGTGTTGAGGCTGAGACAAGGTACTGAGCTGGTCATGTTGACAATGAGACAAGGTACTGAGCTGGTCGTGTTGAGGCTGAGACAAGGTACTGAGCTGGTCGTGTTGACAATGAGACAAGGTACTGAGCTGGTCGTGTTGAGGCTGAGACAAGGTACTGAGCTGGTCGTGTTGAGGCTGAGACAAGGTACTGAGCTGGTCGTGTTGACAATGAGACAAGGTACTGAGCTGGTCGTGTTGAGGCTGAGACAAGGTACTGAGCTGGTCGTGTTGAGGCTGAGACAAGGTACTGAGCTGGTAGTGTTGAGGCTGAGACAAGGTACTGAGCTGGTCGTGTTGAGGCTGAGACAAGGTACTGAGCTGGTCGTGTTGAGGCTGAGACAAGGTACTGAGCTGGTCGTGTTGAGGCTGAGACAAGGTACTGAGCTGGTCGTGTTGAGGCTGAGACAAGGTACTGAGCTGGTCGTGTTGAGGCTGAGACAAGGTACTGAGCTGGTCGTGTTGAGGCTGAGACAAGGTACTGAGCTGGTCGTGTTGAGGTTGAGACAGGGTACTGAGCTGGTAGTGTTGAGGCTGAGACAAGGTACTGAGCTGGTCGTGTTGAGGCTGAGACAAGGTACTGAGCTGGTCGTGTTTAGGCTGAGACAAGGTACTGAGCTGGTCGTGTTGAGGCTGAGACAAGATACTGAGCTGGTCGTGTTTAGAATGAGACAAGGTACTGAGCTGGTTTGTGTTGAAGAGGAGACAAGGTACTGAGCTGGTCGTCTTGAGGCTGAGACAAGGTACTGAGCTGGTCGTGTTGACAATGCGACAAGGTACTGAGCTGGTCGTGTTTAGGCTGAGACAAGGTACTGAGCTGGTCGTGTTGAGGCTGAGACAAGGTACTGAGCTGGTCGTGTTGAGGCTGAGACAAGGTACTGAGCTGGTCGTGTTGAGGCTGAGACAAGGTAGTGAGCTGGTCGTGTTGAGGCTGAGACAAGGTACTGAGCTGGTCGTGTTGAGGCTGAGACAAGGTACTGAGCTGGTCGTGTTGAGGCTGAGACAAGGTACTGAGCTGGTCGTGTTGAGGCTGAGACAAGGTACTGAGCTGGTCGTGTTGACAATGAGACAAGGTACTGAGCTGGTCGTGTTGAGGCTGAGACAAGGTACTGAGCTGGTCGTGTTGACAATGAGACAAGGTACTGAGCTTTTCGTGTTGAGGCTGAGACAAGGTACTGAGCTGGTCGTGTTGAGGCTGAGACAAGGTACTGAGCTGGTCGTGTTGAGGCTGAGACAAGGTACTGAGCTGGTCGTGTTGAGGCTGAGACAAGGTACTGAGCTGGTCGTGTTGAGGCTGAGACAAGGTACTGAGCTGGTCGTGTTGAGGCTGAGACAAGGTACTGAGCTGGTCGTGTTGAGTCTGAGACAAGGTACTGAGCTAGTCGTGTTGAGGCTGAGACAAGGTACTGAGCTGGTCGTGTTGAGGCTGAGACAAGGTACTGAGCTGGTCGTGTTGAGGCTGAGACAAGGTACTGAGCTGGTCGTGTTGAGGCTGAGACAAGGTACTGAGCTGGTCGTGTTGAGGCTGAGACAAGGTACTGAGCTGGTCGTGTTGAGGCTGAGACAAGGTACTGAGCTGGTCGTGTTGAGGCTGAGACAAGGTACTGAGCTGGTCGTGTTGAGGCTGAGACAAGGTACTGAGCTGGTCGTGTTGAGGCTGAGACAAGGTACTGAGCTGGTCGTGTTGAGGCTGAGACAAGGTACAGAGCTGGTCGTGTTGACAATGAGACAAAGTACTGAGCTGGTCGTGTTGACAATGAGACAAGGTACTGAGCTGGTCGTGTTGACAATGAGACAAGGTACTGAGCTGGTCGTGTTGAGGCTGAGACAAGGTACAGGGATAATGAACTGGTAAATGAGGAGGAAAGTCTCTAGATGGACTCAGACACTGTTAGCCTCACACTGAAACATTAAAATAGATGTTGGCGTGGCCCTCCTCACATGCTCTAATTATGATGCCGTTCTCACCAAATGGAGAAAGCAAATGTGGCGTTACCTATTTACAATGGCACCAGCAACGGACGTGTCATGTGACTACAGTGACTATAGCTGTGGAGGTCACCACTCACCCAGTCACCTTTAACACTGCAACACAGTGACTATAGCTGTGGAGGTCACCACTAATCCAGTCACCTTTAACACTGCAACACAGTGACTATAGCTGTGGAGGTCACCACTAATCCAGTCACCTTTAACACTGCATCACAGTGACTATAGCTGTGGAGGTCACCACTAATCCAGTCACCTTTAACACTGCAACACAGTGACTATAGCTGTGGAGGTCACCACTAATCCAGTCACCTTTAACACTGCAGCACAGTGACTATAGCTGTGGAGGTCACCACTAATCCAGTCACCTTTAACACTGCAACACAGTGACTATAGCTGTGGAGGTCACCACTGAGCCAGTCACCTTTAACACTGTAACACAGTGACTATAGCTGTGGAGGTCACCACTAATCCAGTCACCTTTAACACTGCAACACAGTGACTATAGCTGTGGAGGTCACCATTAATCCAGTCACCTTTAACACTGTAACACAGTGACTATAGCTGTGGAGGTCACCATTAATCCAGTCACCTTTAACACTGTAACACAGTGACTATAGCTGTGGAGGTCACCACTCACCCAGTCACCTTTAACACTGCAGCACAGTGACTATAGCTGTGGAGGTCACCACTAATCCAGTCACCTTTAACACTGCAACACAATGACTATAGCTGTGGAGGTCACCACTAATCCAGTCACCTTTAACACTGCAACACAGTGACTATAGCTGTGGAGGTCACCACTGATCCAGTCACCTTTAACACTGCAACACAGTGACTATAGCTGTGGAGGTCACCACTAATCCAGTCACCTTTAACACTGCAACACAGTGGCTATAGCTGTGGAGGTCACCACTGACCCAGTCACCTTTAACACTGCAACATAGTGACTATAGATGTGGAGGTCACCACTGACCGAGTCCCTTTAACACTGCAACACAGTGACTATAGCTGTGGAGGTCACCACTGACCGAGTCACCTTTAACACTGCAACATAGTGACTATAGCTGTGGAGGTCACCACTAATCCAGTCACCTTTAACACTGCAACACAGTGACTATAGCTGTGGAGGTCACCACTGAGCCAGTCACCTTTAACACTGCAACACAGTGGCTATAGCTGTGGAGGTCACCACTGATCCAGTCACCTTTAACACTGCAACACAGTGGCTATAGCTGTGGAGGTCACCACTGACCCAGTCACCTTTAACACTGCAACACAGTGGCTATAGCTGTGGAGGTCACCACTGATCCAGTCACCTTTAACACTGCAACACAGTGGCTATAGCTGTGGAGGTCACCACTGATCCAGTCACCTTTAACACTGCAACATAGTGACTATAGCTGTGGAGGTCACCACTGACCGAGTCCCTTTAACACTGCAACACAGTGACTATAGCTGTGGAGGTCACCACTGACCGAGTCACCTTTAACACTGCAACATAGTGACTATAGCTGTGGAGGTCACCACTAATCCAGTCACCTTTAACACTGTAACACAGTGACTATAGCTGTGGAGATCACCACTAATCCAGTCACCTTTAACACTGCAACACAGTGACTATAGCTGTGGAGGTCACCACTAATCCAGTCACCTTTAACACTGCAACACAGTGACTATAGCTGTGGAGGTCACCACTAATCCAGTCACCTTTAACACTGCAACACAGTGACTATAGCTGTGGAGGTCACCACTAATCCAGTCACCTTTAACACTGCAACACAGTGACTATAGCTGTGGAGGTCACCACTAATCCAGTCACCTTTAACACTGCAACACAGTGACTATAGCTGTGGAGGTCACCACTAATCCAGTCACCTTTAACACTGTAACACAGTGACTATAGCTGTGGAGGTCACCACTCACCCAGTCACCTTTAACACTGCAACACAGTGACTATAGCTGTGGAGGTCACCACTAATCCAGTCACCTTTAACACTGCAACACAGTGGCTATAGCTGTGGAGGTCACCACTAATCCAGTCACCTTTAACACTGCAACACAGTGACTATAGCTGTGGAGGTCACCACTGAGCCAGTCACCTTTAACACTGTAACACAGTGACTATAGCTGTGGAGGTCACCACTGACCCAGTCACCTTTAACACTGCAACACAGTGACTATAGCTGTGGAGGTCACCACTAATCCAGTCACCTTTAACACTGCAACACAGTGGCTATAGCTGTGGAGGTCACCACTAATCCAGTCACCTTTAACACTGTAACACAGTGACTATAGCTGTGGAGGTCACCACTCACCCAGTCACCTTTAACACTGCAACACAGTGACTATAGCTGTGGAGGTCACCACTAATCCAGTCACCTTTAACACTGCAACACAGTGGCTATAGCTGTGGAGGTCACCACTAATCCAGTCACCTTTAACACTGCAACACAGTGACTATAGCTGTGGAGGTCACCACTGACCGAGTCCCTTTAACACTGCAACACAGTGACTATAGCTGTGGAGGTCACCACTAATCCAGTCACCTTTAACACTGCAACACAGTGACTATAGCTGTGGAGGTCACCACTAATCCAGTCACCTTTAACACTGCAACACAGTGACTATAGCTGTGGAGGTCACCACTGACCCAGTCACCTTTAACACTGCAACACAGTGACTATAGCTGTGGAGGTCACCACTAATCCAGTCACCTTTAACACTGCAACACAGTGACAATAGCTGTGGAGGTCACCATTAATCCAGTCACCTTTAACACTGCAACACAGTGACTATAGCTGTGGAGGTCACCACTAATCCAGTCACCTTTAACACTGCAACACAGTGACTATAGCTGTGGAGGTCACCACTAATCCAGTCACCTTTAACACTGCAACACAGTGACTATAGCTGTGGAGGTCACCACTAATCCAGTCACCTTTAACACTGCAACACAGTGACTATAGCTGTGGAGGTCACCACTAATCCAGTCACCTTTAACACTGCAACACAGTGACTATAGCTGTGGAGGTCACCACTAATCCAGTCACCTTTAACACTGCAACACAGTGACTATAGCTGTGGAGGTCACCACTCACCCAGTCACCTTTAACACTGCAACACAGTGACTATAGCAGTGGAGGTCACCATTAATCCAGTCACCTTTAACACTGCAACACAGTGACTATAGCAGTGGAGGTCACCATTAATCCAGTCACCTGTAACACTGCAACACAGTGACTATAGCAGTGGAGGTCACCACTGACCCAGTCACCTTTAACACTGCAGCTGATCCGTGTGTGTGACCTACGTTTACACAACGTCACCCATAAAGAACCACGGGACATGTTCATTTGACCTTTACCATGTGGATTTTCTTGGACGACCCCCCCCACCCCCCAAATAAAAGAGATAAACTGCAGGTTGAAATAATTCTTCCTCTCCTCCGTCTGAGAGTCTGTGACAACATAGTGCCACTCCAAATTGCACCCTATTCCCTATATAGTACCCTACTTCTTGAGAGATGTATAGGCCCTGGTTAAAGGAAGTGTACAATAAAGGAAATAGGGGGGGGTGCCATTTATGGAGAAAGCCTGTGCCATCTGAGCCAATGGGAGGGGGGCACGACAATACCGACCCGTACGAAATGTCACAGAGGGAGGAGCCTTTTTTCCCTGCTTCTACAGCGTCCCTCAAATGAACACTGGGTCCCTCTAACGACCCCCTTTCTCACTCCACAACACCAAGCTGTGCTTCTGTCTCTTCTCTCTCTCTCCCTGGTTATCTGAAACCAAAGGTCCTGTGAATGTTCTGTCCCTTCTCTCCCTGGTTATCTTAGACCAAAGGTCCCGTGAATGTTCTGTCTCTTCTGTCCCTGGTTATCTGACACCAAAGGTCTCGTGAATGTTCTGTCACTTCTCTCCCTGGTTATCTGACACCAAAGGTCCATTGAATGTTCTGTCTCTTCTCTCTCCATGGTTATCTGACACCAAAGGTCCCGTGAATATTCTGTCTCTTCTCTCTCCCTGGTTATCTGACACCAATGGTCCCGTGAATGTTCTGTCTCTTCTCTCTCTCTCCCTGGTTATCTGACACCAAAGGTCCCGTGAATGTTCTGTCTCTTCTCTCTACCTGGTTATCTGACACCAAAGGTCCCGTGACTGTTCTGTCTCTTCTCTCTTCCTGGTTATCTGACACCAAATGTCCCTTGAATGTTCTGTCCCTTCTCTCTCCCTGGTTATCTGACACCAAAGGTCTCGTGAATGTTCTGTCTCTTCTCTCTCCCTGGTTATCTGACACTAAATGTCCCTTGAATGTTCTGTCTCTTCTCTCTCCCTGGTTATCTGACACCAAAGGTCCCGTGAATGTTCTGTCTCTTCTCTCCCTGGTTATCTGACACCAAAGGTCCCGTGAATGTTCTGTCTCTTCTCTCTCCCTGGTTATCTGACAACAAAGGTCCCTTGAATGTTCTGTCTCTTCTCTCTCCCTGGTTATCTGACACCAAAGGTTCTGGGAATGTTCTGTCTCTTTTCTCTCCCTGGTTATCTGACACCAAAGGTCCTGTGAATGTTCTGTCTCTTTTCTCTCCCTGGTTATCTGACACCAAAGGTCCCTTGAATGTTCTGTCTCTTCTCTCTCCCTGGTTATCTGACACCAAAGGTCCCGTGAATGTTCTGTCTCTTCTCTCTCCCTGGTAATCTGACACCAAAGGTCCCTTGAATGTTCTGTCTCTTCTCTCTCCCTGGTTATCTTAGACCAAAAGTCCTGTGAATGTTCTGTCTCTTCTCTCTCCCTGGTTATCTGACACCAAATGTCCCGTGAATGTTCCGTCTCTTCTCTCTCACTCCCTGGTTATCTGACACCAACGGTCCCTTGAATGTTCTGTCTCTTCTCTCTCCCTGGTTATCTTAGACCAAAAGTCCTGTGAATGTTCTGTCTCTTCTCTCTCCCTGGTTATCTGACACCAAAGGTCCCGTGAATGTTCCGTCTCTTCTCTCTCACTCCCTGGTTATCTGACACCAACGGTCCCTTGAATGTTCTGTCTCTTCTCTCTCCCTGGTTATCTGACACCAAAGGTCCCGTGAATGTTCTGTCTCTTCTCTCTTCCTGGTTATCTGACACCAAAGGTCCCTTGAATGTTCTGTCCCTTCTCTCTCCCTGGTTATCTGACAACAAAGGTCCCTTGAATGTCCTGTCTCTTCTCTCTCCCTGGTTATCTGACACCAAAGGTCCTGTGAATGTTCTGTCTCTTCTCTCTCACTGGTTATCTGACACCAAAGGTCACTTGAATGTTCTGTCTCTTCTCTCTCCCTGGTTATCTGACACCAAAGGTCCCGTGAATGATCTGTCTCTTCTCTCTCCCTGGTAATCTGACACCAAAGGTCCCTTGAATGTTCTGTCTCTTCTCTCTCCCTGGTTATCTTAGACCAAAGGTCCTGTGAATGTTCTGTCTCTTCTCTCTCCCTGGTTATCTGACACCAAAGGTCCCGTGAATGTTCCGTCTCTTCTCTCTCACTCCCTGGTTATCTGACACCAACGGTCCCTTGAATGTTCTGTCTCTTCTCTCTCCCTGGTTATCTGACACCAAAGGTCCCGTGAATGTTCTGTCTCTTCTCTCTCCCTGGTTATCTGACACCAAAGGTCCCGTGAATGTTCTGTCTCTTCTCTCTCGCTGGTTATCTGACACCAAAGGTCCTGTGAATGTTCTGTCTCTTCTCTCTCCCTGGTTATCTGACACCAAAGGTCCTGTGAATGTTCTGTCTCTTCTCTCTCCCTGGTTATCTGACACCAAAGGTCCCATGAATGTTCTGTCTCTTCTCTCTCTCTCCCTGGTTATCTGACACCAAAGGTCCCGTGAATGTTCTGTCTCTTCTCTCTCTGTCCCTGGTTATCTGACACCAAATGTCCCGTGAATGTTCTGTCTCTTCTCTCTCTGTCCCTGGTTATCTGACACCAAAGGTCCCGTGAATGTTCTGTCTCTTCTCTCTTCCTGGTTATCTGACACCAAAGGTCCCGTGAATGTTCTGTCTCTTCTCTCTCTGTCCCTGGTTATCTGACACCAAAGGTCCCAGGAATGTTCTGTCTCTTCTCTCTCTTCCTGGTTATCTGACACCAAAGGTCCCGTGAATGTTCTGTGTCTTCTCTCTCTTCCTGGTTATCTGACACCAAAGGTCCCGTGAATGACATTGTGTTATTGCCGTCCCTCCATTGGGACATTACATGGCCCATCCTTCTTGTTAAATTGCCAGTGATCTGTGGTTGTGGTGGCCAGGGACCTAAAAATAGATTCCTGGACTGAGAGGGAGGAGGAGGGGGGGCGGGGGTGAGGGGGAGGAGAGGGGAAGGAGGGGGTGAGAGGGAGGAGAGGGAGAGGAGAGGGTGAGAGGGAGGAGGGGGTGGATGAGGGGTGAGAGGGAGGAGAGTAGGAAGGGTGTGAGAGGGAGGAGAGGGGGAGAGGAGCTGAAACACCTTCCTGCCAGAAACCTGAGCACATATGAAGGGTGAGGGGGGACTTCCTGTCAGTAACTTGATACATGTGAAGGGTGAGGGGGACTTCCTGTCAGTAACCTGATACATGTGAAGGGTGAGGGGGGACTTCCTGTCAGTAACCTGATACATGTGAAGGGTG